>NW_024412396.1:42196716-42260890 GCF_014898765.1 Herpailurus yagouaroundi | reverse complement strand
AAAAAAAAAAAAAAAAAAAAAAAAAAAAAAAAAAAAAAAAAAAAAATTCCCAGGGTCCTTTATTGTAGGCAAAAGAGGGGGCACTGACATATATTTAATATTTCCAGCTATCATTTGATGACAAAGAGTTTCCTGAATTACAGAAAACCATAGTTGATGGGTTATTAGGTTCAAATGGTTGGCTTAGTGTAATATTCAAGAATTTCTCTGTTAAATTCTTTTTCATTAAATTCTCCTTCACATTTTATCAGAAGCTAGTCTTGTTTTTCCAGAAGCTAGTCTTGTTTTTTTTTAATGTTTATTTATTTTGAGAGAGAGAGAGAGAGAGAGAGAGAGAGAGAGAGAGAGAGAGAACGTAAGCAGGAGAGGGGCAAAGAGAGACAGGGAGAGAGAATCCAAGAATCTGACAGCACAGAGCCTGATGTGGGGCTCAATCTCACCAACCATGAGACCATGACCTGAGCTGATACGAACAGTTGGACACTTAACCAACTGAGCCACCCAGGTGCCCCAAAGCTAATCCTGATGAGCAAATTTCTCAGCTATAAGGTATGTCAACAGTTAGTATCTCTGCTCTTCTATCTTGAGATAGTTTCTTTCCTTGTTTGCATGTGAAATTTCTTGGATCAAATGTGGTTCAAATTCTGTTATAATCATGGTAATGATCCTAAAAACATTTCCTGTAACAAAAGCTTTTCAAATCTAAGGCAATTTCTATTTACTGGAGATCTATACACTACAATGTAAGATCCTAACATTACCAAAAAAGCCTGGATTAATCTTATAAACACTGCAGAAAATGGGCATGATTTATAATGTTGCCATAGGAACAGAGCCGTAAGACCTGGTGATGACGTACATCATCGGATTCCCTGATTAGTTCGGTGTCTTCTACTTGTACTACTGCATCAGCACCGCAGGGGATTGGAGCACCTGTTGTAACCCGCATGACTTGTCCTGGCATTACTGTCTGAGTCGGCTGGAAATACAAACATGTAAGAAAGAATGGATTTGCTGTTGCAAAGCAAAAGTCTGCAGGAGATGTAATATTTTTAGAAACAAATCATAAAAGGAAAATCTTATACTCTTACTCATTTTGATCCCATGTAACAAAAACTACCCACAAACAGGTACATTTACACCAAACAGGATTTAACTTGATTTAAGGTAGTGACCATTAGATGTCTTTCTTGATGTCCTGTTTTCCTTTTGAAGAACTGCCACTTACATTTGCCACTATTGTGTCTAACTTAAGTAATGTGAATTTTCTTAATACTTGTACGTAAGTGATTTGAGTGTCTATAAGAAAAAAAAATGCCATGCGATGTGATTTTATGAAAGACAATTATGAAAAACTAGCATGTTGGTCATTTACTGAAGTTCTGATATTTAAGAAATAATATTTAGTTATTAACTAAACTTTTTGATTTAATAAAGGCAAGCCAGAAAAATCATTTCAATTATTTCTCTTGAAAACAGTTCTAAACCATATTAGTTCACCTTTTAATAGTAAAAGTCTAGGAAATGTAATTAAATAATTCAAAAATGGTTTCACTGTAATGATTTGGGTTAAACACTATATCCAAGATTTTCATTGTTTGAACTATCATATAGAAGGTACAAGAGACTGATTGCAGAACTTGCCCTGCAAACTTCTCTCAGCATAGAGAAAAGCATATTTTTGTAAGATCCATTTGATAGGTTTGATTTGGCCCCAGAAGAGTCACTTGTCATAAGCCATGACTTAGGTCACAGTTGGGAAAAGGAATGCTTCAAATTTCCCCTAAAAGAAAATTCTGACATGATGTTAACTTCTCAATAAGAAAGAGATTTTTTTAAAGATATCTGCTTCATAAACACTTAAAATCTTAGGTCACAACAATGTGAATATTCTGAACACTACTGAACTGTACACTTAAAAGTGGTTACAATGGTACATTTTATGTTATACATATTTCTAACACATTTCTATACATATTTTCTACCACATTAAAAAAAAATTAGGGAATGGTTAAGGGAAAATATCCCTCTACTGGATGTACAAAGTAAAACCAGAAATTTACTTATTAGAACAGTGTTAAAAATCTTTCAAGAATATTATTGCTGCAAACAATACCACCAATAGCTAAAATTATCAAACCTTTCAATCTATGCAGAGTACAGTGTTAAGTGCATTATTACATTCTAGAATATAAATCCTACAAAGACAGGGATTTATTTTTTGTTTGCCTCTCTGATTACATCATCCTTCTTGATCTTGTGCAATGGCCCAGAAGGCTGACCTCTATGGACTATTTCAACCAGGTTCTCGCTTCTGGTTAGGTTCAGCCAATAGGAGTGGCCAACAAGAGATTAGATGGTAGGAGAAAGAGAAAAGTAGGGTTTTTATTCCCCTTGCTCTTTCCCTGCTGGGCTGCAGTTTGGTGATGGCTATATTGTCTTTACTATTGACGGCTACAGCTTCTAGTGGGTGGCCCTATCCCGTAGCTATCAATCTCCCTTGATCCAGGCACCACTCTTTCTCTTTGCCCCTTCAGACTTAGAAGTGGTTGGTAATGGAGTGCCACTGTTGTAGCACCCAGGTGCTTAACATTCCTTTGTTTCCTTTAACTTCTATTTCTTGGGTATAGTCCCATTAATCACCCATTTTAAACAAATGTTTACTGCTCTATCATACCAAACCCTAGAAAGTGTCTAGTACAAAGTTGGTTATGAATAAATATTTCTAGAATGAATGAATGAACTCTGTATGATCTCAGTAGCTGACAACTACATGAAGTATTCCATCCTTCTTGGCCTATAACTCCAGTGTTCTCTGTGCTTTTCTCCCATATTCAATATTATTTCCCATATTCAATAAATTCAATATTATTTATTGTCTGGGACATCTCTTAATCTACTACATATGACCATTTTGCAGTGCAGTGATTTTTGATTAAAAGCATTAAAATTTTGATATGACATATACTAATGCTAAAACTATCTTAAAAGCCTGGGGAACAAAGATATTTAATACAGGCCTAACCAGGTCTTCCTTTTGCTGAAAGTGCCTTTTTGGTGAAGGTAGAAAGTGAATCCTAAAGTGAGTTTCAGGGCAGTTGCTTCTCAGGCTGTAATGTGTTAGCATGAATCCCTGCCTTAATTTATTCAGGCTCAATGTACCATATTCTGTAAATTTACTTTAAGTTTTATTGTGATTGTACCTGTAATTTTCTCTACTTCTTGGCTTAAACCAAGAAGCCACCTCTTAAGAGGTGTTTTTGGGTGGTTATTAAATAAAAAATTTGGCTCCTCTCTAAGATTAGTGAAGACTTCCTACCAGCTCACTGATATGAAATCCAATGTAAAAGATATTATTGGGTATATAAATATTTTTATATAACCACCTAGAGTAGACATACAAAACTCAATTGAATGTAATTGGTTGAAAAACTCCAGGAATATGTGAAGTACTTCCTTTAGATTGTTAAGATTAACAATTCTTTAAGAGTAACTTGCTCTTTATTTGTATTGGTATGTCTTATGTTTTATATAAAGTAAAAATGTTAAAACCCCAATTTTTCCTTAATGGAGGTATTGAGTTTTTTGAGATTTCCCCAATGACAGCACTTCATAATCATGTAATATTTTCTTTGAAAGTGTCTAATGCTAATCAGTAGGACCAAAACAAACTATAATTTTGATTTAAGGTCAAGTATTTTGGTACACCAAGAAAGAATTTTGTAAATCACTGTCTCTTTGTATGCAATGCCACCCAATTCTCAAGTGTACGTACTTTCAAAAAGTGAGTAATTTGGCTCTTATAAGATCTCTGAGATTGCTACAAAGTTTGTATAACACCTTAGTTATAGATAAAGGACATCACAGGTAATTTGAAGAAAAACCCCACTTTCTCATAGTTTTCATCTTTTTTTTCCATCAACCTTACAAGAAGTTAGCAACTTTTCAGTATCATGACTTTTCTTGTGTTCCTAGTTCTCTAGTACCAGCTGGAAGTCTTAACTAGTAAATAAAGTTTAAGATGTCCGCAAGACCCTTATTAATCTGTTACCTATGTATTTATTACCTATGTATTTATACTAGGCTGTGACTACCACAAACTATTTGTAGTTCCCTAAGCACTCCATGCAATTTTTAAAAATACCTCTGTGTCTTGATTTATACTATTCTCTTGGCCTGGAATGTCCTTTTCTCATTTCCGTTTTTGAAAAACTCTCTTAGGTCCAGCTCCAATGTTATTTTCTTAATCCTCCTAGGATGAAATGCTCAACCTCTCTATTATGCTCCACAGTACATGACTGATAGCATTAGTTTAGCACTTAACATATATTGTATTTAATTTATATTCTGTCTCCTCCCTGGATGTAAACTCCTTAAGAGTAGCAATCATATCTTAATCTACCTCATACCTAGAACCTAACACAGTGCTTGGTATACATAGTAGGTATGTTTGATAAATGTTGAATAGACTCAATTGAAGATCAGAGACCTAGAATAATTGGTACTTTGTGCCTTTGTTATAAAAGTGGATGCTTTAGACACCCAACACTGAATAAAATATATATCGAAGTCAAATTCTGAGGTCACAATAACAGTCATTTATAAAAAAGGGATCCAGGCCTAGCTGTTCTTTTTGCCAGGAAAACAGTCATGGGGACTGAAACCAGCCTGTGTACAGCTTCTAATCACTATAGTCCCAGGCTTGGTTTCAGAGATCTATACACATTTCTCCTCAATGCTTGAATGTAGGGATGAGGAGGCTAGGGTCATCACCACTGGTACCATCCTTCTCCTATATATTTCTTCAATTTCTCCCTATTTTCAGTACATATGGGAGCACATAATAGGCAAAGGAAGAAAAGGCATGAAACATAGCTTTTGTCCAAACTGCCATATTCACTCATTCATTCATTCATCCATTCATTTCCTCCTTTATTTTTATATAGTCCTTATAACTGCTTGGTAGTAGTAGAGGAAAAAAGTACATTGGTCTTCTTCTGGTTCTATTTAATAAGGTAGGAACTCTTTTAACCAACCTCAGAAACTCACTAGATTAACATATGCTCTCTATTTCCTCTTAAACATAATGATGCTTACAGCACTATTTAAGTTTGAGGCTGTTCGACTCTTGTATAATTGTAAACTACTGCTTTACAGTTCAAATGAGTTTCTTCCCATACTTGTTTATGCCAGTTTGTGGCAGTAGTTGCTACTGAAATATGTAGTTTAATGAAATATTATGCAAATCAATGATATATGAGTGTGAAAAGAGTTTTTTCCTATAAAAATTAAGTTAAACCTCTGTTAAAACTCAATTAAAAATTTTTGCTTAAAAACAACTGTCAGATTAGGTGTGGGTGAAGTAGCTTTTAAAAATTGTAAAAATATAATAAAAACCTAAAAGGATTCTATACTTAGATAACTTGCAAATGTCCTTGAATTTTTTTCCATTTTAAAGATCAAAATTGGAAATCACATAGAGTACTTTGGGGTGTGATTTATGTAAGAAAGACCAGACAAATTCAAATAGCAGATACTTATTAAAAGAAAAGTCTTGGCTTTCCATCAAATTATTGACAAGTAAATGTTCATTTATTTCAGTTAAATTTATGTTTATTTAAAAATATACAATCATTTTCCACTTATTTCCAATTAAATGGTCAATTACTGGTCTCAGAAACATTAAATAGAGGACTTCTATTGTAATTCATTATGACCCATTAGTGCTTCCTTTTCTTAAAAGATATACACGTATACCTGTGCACTGGCTAGCTCCCTAATGAGAAAAACTAATTTAAATGATTAGGTAGAGAAGTTAAATAATTTGCTGCTTCTAATTTTCCTTGTTGGTAACACAAGTTGGAGAAAAGTCTAAGAAGATCACCTAGAAACTGTAGTTCTATTCACAACATTAATGTTTATACAGGAAGAATTATCCAATCACAGGACTGGAAAATGTGGGGCATGTCAGTGAAACATACCAACAATATATATTATTAGACACAGAGTAATAGACGCAGATTCTTTCAGTTAAAAAATAATTCTTTTGTCTCTTTCTCATGGGAACCATCCTTTAACTTCTTTGATACCCTGTCTAATCCACATCTAAGATTTCCATTACAATGATGGTAGCTTAAAATTCGATGCTAAAAGTCCATGAAACTGAAATCTTCAGGGCTTTTCAGAACTGTGAATCTCACCTGTTCACCAGCTTGGGATTCCCCAATGATGAAACGATCTCCTGGGCCATCGGCAGCTGTTAGGTGAACAGAACCAAGAACAAACATCAAAATTGTCCTAAAGCAAGGAATAAGGGCCTAGTGTTGGAATTCTAAAATTTGACTCAAATGATCAGATAAGGCTTCAGGAAAGTATAATATTTTTCTGATCTTCTAGACCAGACAATATCTTTGTTACTACTGGTTTGATCTTTGGTATCCACCACTCACAATTACCAGTAGAAGTGATCCTAATCACGTCCTTTCTTGATGTCATGGGAGATGGTCACCCTGTTGCTCCATAATTTCCATACTTGTGCTTTTTGAATAGAACTATTTCTTCTAGCCTATCCTCCTAAATAAATACCACCTTTTCTATAGGTGTGTATGTGTGATGTATGTGTACATTAGTGGATACACCTATCTATACAGATATATTACTATTTACATTCCTATTTCTCCATTTTCTAAAAATTTTAAACTATTTCTTATTTTCTTATTTATCACTTGGTCTGATTTTCATAGTAATCCAGCCAAGTAGAAAGAACATATATTCTTTTTTTTTCATCTAACATTTGAAGGAAATGAGTCACAGAATGAAGAGACTTAGGTTGAACAAGTTTTGGTTAGTGGTAGAGCCAGGACTAAATCACAGTCCCTTAATTCCCAATATAGTATTTTTTTAAAGTTTATTTATTTATTTTGAGAAAGAGAGAGAGAGAGAGAGAGAGAGAGAGAGAGAGAACACATGGGAGGGGCAGAAAGAGTGAGAGGGAGAGAGAGAATCCCTAGCAAGGTCTGCTCTGTCAGCATGGGGCCTGATGCAGGGCTTGCACTCACAAACCATGAGATCATGACCTGAGCTGAAACCAAGAGTCAGATGCTTAACTGACTGGGCCACCCAGGCACCCCACAGTTTTTTTTATAATGTGCCAAAATGCTATTTCTAAATCATGATATATAGGCAGTTCTGCATTACATTTGCTGACACACAGAAAAGTTAACACTTTCTATATGAATATTTTAATTATATTTGCAATCATGCTAATAATAAAAAGTATTTCTTTTAAAAAAGACATATGAAATTCACTTTTTTTATGTGACTACAAAGTGGTATTTTTCTAAAGGCTTATATATAATACTGTTTATAATGAGTCACTTTTTTTTTTTTTTTTGGCATGGCTTTGGTTAACTTGATGTAGAGAGGAACAAGAATTAACTTTTTCTTAATGTAGTAGATGTTGTATCTTGTGCTTTATAGACTATCTTAGTTAATAAACTCTTGGCTTTCTTGTGCTTTTTAGAATCCTATTGTATTTTCAGTGTCCATTTGAAAAACATGAACAGCTTTTCTGCAATGCTATTCTTATACTGCTTTTGTGTTTAAAAATTTTTTAAATGAACAATTTAAAATAGACATAAAACAGACATAGGAATCATTGCTTCCACAATTATCATTTTAGCAATCTTATTTCATCTATCCCCTAATTTATTTTTACAGTATCTTAAAGTGAATTTTGATTTTCTTATTGAAGAAAATTAAAAAGTCAATTATCTTTCAGAATTCCACACTAACTACATCTCAAGGGTGAATAAATTTATTTTAAAGTATTTTTCTACTAGAGATATTCCTAGCTTGCAACCTATCATAAGCAACCTAGACATTTTCTCTTTTTCCCTCTTTCACAAGGGGAAGTTAATGGTGTTTTAGAGTAAAACAAAACTGCATCTGAATCCTAGTTCTGCCTATTATTAGCCTCAGGACTTTCAGCAAATTATTAAGCCTTTCTCTAAACTTCAGTTTTCTTGTTGAAAACATTGGGATAATCATACTTTAAAAATAATATATTTTAAAGCCATTTATTCCTTTCATTCACTCATTGAATTACTACTGAGTATATTGTATGCCCTAAGTGTCATATTAGGTGGTGGAACAGAATGGAGTAAAACCAGACATGGCTTCTATTCTAATGCAATGCCAATTTACGGCAATGTTCAAATCAAATGTGGAGGCGCTGTAAAATAAACTTGTAAATAATCTTTTTGATGTTTTTATTTATTTTTGAGAGAGAGAGAAAGCATAAGCTGGAGTGGGGCAGAGAGAGGGGGAGACAGGAACTGAAGCAGGTTCTGTGCTGAGAGCATAGAGCCTAATGTGGGGCTCGAACTCACAAGCTGTGAGATCATGACCTGAGCTGAAGTCAGACGCTTAACTGACTGAGCCATCCAGGTACCCGCATTTGTAAATAATTTTAAAAATCAGAATGAATAGAAATATACTTCATTGCACATGGTAAGATGAATCATATTGTTTCATGAAACATAATTTTGTTTATATATGTGTGCATATGTACATTTATAGGCATTGTATGTTACATATGTTATATATTTGTGCATAATGTATTTAATATGTGTCTTTCTATGGGTGTAGTTAAAACCATTGATGTAATGGAGGAGATAGATACTAATCAGATAGTCACATTAATAAATGTATAAATGCAAATTAAGAAAATCATTCTAAAGGAAAGGAACATGGTTTTATGAGAGCATGCAATGAAAGTGAACTATACAAGAGAGTCAGGGAAAGCCACCCTGATAAAAGGATTTCTGGTGTGAATATGAAGGATGAGTGAAAGGTAAGTAGGCAGAAGGGGTGTGTGTGTGTGTGTGTGTGTGTGTGTGTGTGTGTGTGTGTGAAGGGGAGGGGGAAATGAGTGGAAATGCTCCATCTAAAGATCTTCACCTGTGTGCAAAGGTCTCTGGTTCATACCCTCCTTAGATCTTACACTCTAGCCACTCTCAATTTCTAGAATTGTAGCTCCCTGAGAGTACCAAGATGCCTCCTACTTTAACTCCATTAATACATGCTACTTCCATTGCTTGGAGTGTCCTTTTCCTACCTGTGCTTTCTGATTGAAGTCTTCTTAGTCTTTAAGACTCAGCTCAAGTGTCACCTTCTCTATGAAATCATATTTGACTCCTCTTCCTTCAAGAGTCAGCTACTTTCTCTGTTGCTTCCCCAGTGTATTCCCTAAATAACTCTAATTTATGGCTTCCTAATTATTTGCAGTTATTTCTTATTTGTCTCAGGGGAATCCCTAGCACTTGCTGCATAAAAGGTATTCAATAAATTTTCAATATGTGAAGTACTAAAAATGTTCAATAAATGAACGAGTATGGATTCTAAAAATCTTTTTAGAAAGATGCATGCATAAATGAACAAATAAATAATATTTTTCAACACAAAATGCTGTATTTTGGGGGCACCTGGGTGGCTCAGTTGGCACATGCACTCTCTCTCTCAAAAAAAAAAAATCCAAACTTCTGTACTTTGGATGCCTTTCATTTTCTGCTGGTCCATTTTTACAGTTTTCAAATGTGAGTCAATGTTCACCATCTATTTAGAATGTTTAAAAAGATTGCTCTGCTTAATTTTATATAATAACTTAGATTATGTTGCTATTCTGTCTAGCATAGTGCCTAGCTCATCATTGATTTTCAATAAATATTTGTTAAAAGAATAAAGAAATGAATTTGGCATTTCCATAATACTTAGGGGGAAAGTTTGTAAACTGATTTGTACATATTAGAATTATGTTTTCAAAATTTTCTTGAATAATTTCATAAATGTGTATACTTTATTTCTTCAGTGAGATTATGAGCTTCTAAGAGACAGGGATCACTTCTTTTATTTCTTTTTTGAAACCCTCTGCTCTTCAACTTTCTTCCTGTCTTCTGTTCCTCCACATGTGCAAATACACCTACACTGAAAATGCCTTATATCAATGTTGTACACAAATGCTCCAAATAAATGTCACTGAATAATGAGCCTGCAATAGAGTGTTAAGAAGGCCAACAACTGAAAGAGCCTTTAAATGATTCTAAGCTGCAGGAAAGGGGCACTGACTGTGCAGAGAATACGTGCTCACTTAAACTATGTTCTTCACCTTGCCCTGAAAATTTCTATCTGGGAAACATGTCTCTATATTGCTAGCTAAAGAAGGCTCAGTCAAACCACATTATAGAAGGTTCTTGGTGGCAAGAGAGCAGTTGCTTTTATTATTTCTTTTATAAGAGTGCTTCTCAACCCTTCAAGTGTGCACAAATCACCTGCAGATCTTGTTAGAATACAGATTTCTGATTTAGTAGGTCTGGGACAGGGCTTGAGGTTCTACATTTCTAACAAGCTGATGCGATTAGTGCTCATTCCTGAACTACCTTTTTGAGGAGCAGGGCACTCTAAGACTGAACTGAATATAGACAAATTCAGACTTAGAGAAAATGTAAGGAATAAAAACTAGTGAAGTACAGCGGAAATCTTGATTTTATATTATCATGAAGGCTCACTATTTCTTATAAAGACAAAAATAATGATTGATCTAACTTGCTGATATTTATCTCAAAATATCTATTAAAGAGACAGGTGAAAAAAGGTGCCATTTTCAAGATGAATTCTATAAGCTTGGGTGGGAAGGAGCAGAAGTGGAGGTCTGCTGGCATGTGATCCTAAAGCTTGTAACTAAGTAAGCAAGCCACAATATGCCACTAGCAAAACATGCATGGATTCCAAGGATTTCTGGAGAGGCTTAGAACTCCGCCCCTCTATATTCAGACTTTTCTGTTAGTAAGTTATTTTTCTTTTTTGTAACTGTAGAATTTAATTTGAAGGAAGTGATAAAAGTAATATAAATCAAATCCTAAAAGCAAATGTATTATACAACTGATTCATAATACTTCAGTGCTAGATCCTGACATTGTTCCCACTTCCACCTTCCTTTTTAAATTTTTTTTTAACATTTATTTATTTTTGAGACAGAGAGAGACAGAGCATGAACGGGGGAGGGGCAGAGAGAGAGGGAGACACAGAATCGGAAGCAGGCTCCAGGCTCTGAGCCATCAGCCCAGAGTCTGACATGGGGCTCGAACTCACGGACCGCGAGATCGTGACCTGAGCTGAAGTCGGACGCTCAACAGACTGAGCCACCCAGGCGCCCCACTACCTTCCTTTTTTAATGTCCAGCAAACACTTTTAGTCTTCTTCACCTGTTTATTTGAAGATTTTCAATGATATCATTTAAAAATGGATACCATTAGTTAACTATTCATTGTGGCAATGTGTAGAATATGATCTTCCCGAGCCATCTGCTATAGAACAATTCTTCATTTTCATTTTCCAGCCATATGTGAACTCTCTTTAAGCCTCTTGAAACACTTTATAGCTATTCATTAGTTTTCAATAATAAGGAGTTTCAACCTTTTCATGTTAGGGCTGAATAAACTGAGGCTATAGAGATAGCATATGTTCAGAGGTCCTAGGAAATATCGTTGACAGACAAATAAGGCAGAGGGATTAAGAAACTGATTATGGAACCACACTAAGACTGGATGATAGGCAGCAGGATAATAGCATTTATGTATATACTAAAATTAAGATTATAGAAAGTGCTGGGGGGCAAGGGAAGGTGACAAGACTAGCACAGCAAGATTAATACTTTTTGCAATCATACTGAAGGATTAAATCAAGTGAGTTGTTTGGAATTTTAAATCTGTGGCTTTTTCTTAGGGAAAGCAGGAAGTTAAGGGTAGGACAGGTGAGTGAGAAAAGATTTTATATTCTTTACCATCATCTTCCTGGAAAAAAAATGCTCATTTATTGTTAGTATTGTGAAAAGAGATACTATATCCTTAAATATAGTATTTTAGGCTTTTTGGAACTGACTAAAATTAATTAATCTGAATATCTCTCTGCTTACTTGAGTACTACTCCCACATCATAAGGCCCTCTTCTTTATCCAGAGTGACGTATAGTGGAAAGCAGTAAGTTATTAAATGGAAAACCAGCTGTGGCCAGAGATTTAGATGGGAGAAATAGAAACCTTAGAACATGGCTTTCCCGAAAGAACAAGACTAGCTCTGAATCAAAAATGTTATACTGAATTTTCGTATGCATTTTAACCCACTGGAAGTACAGTGAAGTCTTAATGGTGGCTGGGTAGGCAGTGACATAAAGGGTAATTTTAAAATGTTCTTTTTAATTTTCTGTATTTTTCATATGCATGTATTTCAATCAGGATGTACATGCATATGAAAAAAACCTTTCAAATTTACTTTACCCAAATGGCAAAAATTTTTCATATCCTTCCAGAATTGTTACACATGATTCTTAAAATAATTAGTGGCTTGTTCTTTCTTTTGCCTTTTTCTAAATCATCTCTGTAAAACAAGTTCTGAAGGGATAAGCCTTTCAAATAGAAAATTTTCAAGAAAGCTGAACGTGGTATTCTGAGGTACTTCTGCCTTCACGAACATCTCCAAGAAAACTGAGAAGACAGGCATCTGCATCTCTACAGGAAGGCAGAAATGCATCAAGATGATTAGCTTAATTAGTGTGAAGAGAGAAACAGCTCTTCAAAAATACGAATAAAAATACCAGATCAATCCTAATTGGTAACATACTACTTTAATTTTCTTTTCTCTGCTTTTATCTTTCAAATTCACCCCATTCTTGGGGTGATTGTCAAGGCTTGAGCCTGGCACTTTCCCCTTCTGCCTGAGCCCAAAATAAATCTCTCCCTTTCTCTTTAACAACAACAACGACGACGACGACAACGACGACTACGACTACTCACTCCATCCTGAATACAGTTTTAGGTTTATCATGTTACTTGTCTTCCTGTTATATCATCATCCCTTGATTCCTGCAGTCTTTAAACTTTATTCTTTTTTTTTTTAAGTTCTTTGTTTCAGTTTCTTTCTTTAAAAAAATTTTTTTTTTAACGTTTATTTATTTTTGAGACAGAGAGAGATAGAGCATGAACGGGGTGGGTCAGAGAGAGAGGGAGACACAGAATCTGAAACAGGCTCCAGGCTCTGAGCTGTCAGCACAGAGCCTGACGCGGGGCTTGAACTCACTGGCCGTGAGATCGTGACCTGAGCTGAAGTTGGACGCTCAGCTGACTGAGCCACCCAGGCGCCCCTATTCTTTCTTTTTTTTTTAAAAAAAGTTGTCCCTATTTGTTATTTGCTTAGTCATTTTTTACTGTCTTGATTTGCAACCCACATACCTTAAAGCAAGTGATCCTCCAACTGGTTTGGAGTTTTATGCCACATGTTTCTGAAGGATATTGGCTAATGCTTAGTGATCCAGAGCAAGTTAGGAACCTCTTTACACCTACAGGGTTAGCAATGCTCACTGGTGCCACTGGGTATTACTGGAAGGCCTAAGGCAAAGGCAGAGGAGAAGAAAAAAGGGAGAATAAAGGGAGTGGGGAGACAGGAACGGGAGTAAAGGAAGACAGGGGTGGAGAGAAGAAGGTACACGAAGTAGAGTGGTAGAGAGCCACAACAATAGCCTCAAGGATATTCTTTACCAAACACTGCCTGTGGGGAGTGTTCTAACACAGAAACTAGGACCATGCCTCTTTGTTCACTGATGTCTTCTGTTGCCTTAATTATGATGTTGGTATATATACATAGACACATCAAACACTCTTAGTTTGAGATTGAACCTTATCCACAATGGTTATCTGTTATGTGTTATGTCTCTGTTACATATTCTGTATCTTAGAGATAGCTACACTACCAACACTTCACAGGAAACACATAATGAATCATGAGCATGATAGTTTGTTAAACCTTTTATATTGTGAGATGTTATTTTAGATGGTTTGTATGTGTGTGCGTGCGTGTGTGCGCACACGTGTGTGTGTGTGTGTATGCATGTGAAATAACTAAAAACACCACCATTTCAAATCAAAAGAAAAAATAAGATACCGAAAGGAAATTTTAAGTAAAATTTCTTTAGTAGATTCTATAGTAGCAGAAAGGCTCTTTTGAGGCTCATGTGGGCTAATCACTCTTTCTGGCAACTAGAAAAGCTAAGAGCATAATTTCTTTTTATTGAGCTGTTGCTAACTCATGTAAAAATCACAGAACAACATTCTGTTTGAGAATAATTCTGCCTCCAATAATTTATTTTCTCACTTTCTCCTATATTATATTATCAAGAATGTAAAAAATACTTTCTTATCCCTTTGGTATTTCATCTGCTATAGTTGTTTGTTCTACTCTGGAAGTAAGAATTCCTTGTCATTTTACAGTAATCCTATATGGCTACCAATTATAAATTCAAAACAGAACTGACATTTTAGTTGGAGAATAAGAAGCAACAAGAGCCAATGAGGCTATCAGAAGATTGAACTAATTTTCTTTCTGGACAATATTCATTATAATAACCACTGTAGAAGGAATACATTTGGAAGAAAAAAAGTCCTAAGCGCTGCCAGGGATTTGTTATTCAGGTTCTCAGAAATACTCTCCTTTAGTGGGATCAAGCTGAATGAGGTACATCTAAGATAGTATTCCTGTGAAGGAATACACTAGTAGGAATTAATCTCTCTACCATTTTATTTACGTAGAATATGAGAACAATTCAGATAGATGTTACCTTTCTTTCCAGAGATGATCTAAGGAAATGTGTTTATACTAATGATAGTGATAATAATAGTTACCATTGTCAAACGTTTAAAAAAACAATAATTGTGTGCTTGTTTTTGGTGCCAGATACTTTACTAAGGCTTTCTAGGGTCTCATTTAATTCTCACAACAACTTGTTGGGGGTAAGTATTTTTATAATTATCATCATGGAGAAAACTGAAGCTCAAAAATTTTAGGTAATTTGCTCAAAGTTACATAGATAGAATCGGTACTTGAAACCAGATTAACTCTGACTTTGCTTTTCGAAGCCCGTAACCTTAACCATTTGCTATGTTGTCTCCAACACAAAAAGATACTGCTAAGAGATAGTGATGGAACATGGAGGAGATTAATGAATATATTTAATTATAAAAAAGAGGAAATTTTTTTAATGGCTAGATGGAGTAAAAGCAACAACAACAAACAAGTAAGAGACTTCATAAAGGACCATTAAAAGGGAACCTGTCTTCACAGCTCTAGTCAACTGGGAAATGTTTTTAGACATTTCTTCAATGATATCAGCCTTGAGTTAATAACCAATAATAGTTTCTAAGTAATTCACTTGCATTTTCATTTCGGGTTCTTAGATTAGACTTTAAGCAGGCAACTGCTATTCAGTATTTTGCTTTTAACCTTTATGCAATCTCAGGCAACTCCAAAGGTATAAATTGCTGGTACGATGTAAGGTTTCAGAGCGTTGAAATCCAGTTCTTCCAGGGAACCGTGCTTGCTTTTTAAGAAGCCCTTAATGATGTCTGGGTTTAAAGCAGAAGAAAAGACCACCCTACATTATCCCTGTGCTGGAAATCTGCTCTTCTTTCTTGGACCACATAGTTTTCAACTAGAAAACATCTGGAAAACTTCTAGACCAAGACTGTCTGCTACCAGTATGTGTAGAGGTCAGAAGAATAAATTATAGTATAGAGTTTCAATCAATCTCCACATATTTATTTGTCAACAAGCATTTTCAGGTAACTATAATACTTTCACTGAAAAGTTTTAATCCAGATTGTTATCTGTGATTGAATTATTTTGATAACTAAGGGGGAAACAAATGTAAAACTCTCTGGGTGCCTAGGCTGAGTCAAAAATCTGAAGGAAAAAAAATACAGTGTATGATGATACTCAAAAACCCCAAAATATTTACCTCGGACAGCATAGCCATCTTTTACTGATGCTGGAAAGGGGGGTAGGTTGTCTTTTGCATACACATCTTGAGCAAGGACTCGCCCCATTCCATCTGAAAAAAGAGAATATAAGAAAAATATGGATGTTGAGAGTAATCGGTTAAACAGGCAGTCATAAACAAGGTAGGTATGTGTGCCTGTCTGACAAGGCTTGTATATGGGCTCAGTTAGACCTCCTGATTTCTATTCCAAGGAGTTGGAGACAGAAGGAAAAGATGTATCCTTATGTCTGAAATGAAAGATTAGATTCAGTCAATTAATAGTTATGCTTGCAGAGATTATCTGAATATGAGTGGCTACACAGTCATCAAAGATGTATTGAGTTTAATGTGTCATTAATCCTTTAACTACCCAAAGATGATTTTCTTTAAAAACCCAATTCTTAAACATTTTCTATTCATTTACCCAGTAATTTCACTTCTAGAAATCTATCCTAAGAAAACAGATGAATGTTTATGCACATATTTATTTCAGTTGCTTATATTAGTAAGAAAAGGAAAGAAATAAAAAGGTCAATACTACAGAAATTTAAATACACAACGGTCTATTTTTATGATAAAATATTATGCAAACTAAAGTAATATTTATGAAGAATATTCACTGACCAGGAAGATTTTTATGACATATGTTTAAAACACATGCAGAACTATACATGTAGTATATAATCTTAACTCTGTTAACATAGATGTGTACATGTCAATAGAAAAGAGAAAGGCATATATGAAAATGTAATGCATTTGTTATTTTAGTATGTTTAGAATTATGTATGATTTTTATTCCTTTTGCTATACTTTTCTGAAAATTTCCAAGTTTTCTACAATGATCATATACTGTTTTTACATTAAGCAAGTTTTTCTTTTTCTTAAGAAAAGTAAAGAAAATGAATTTTAGCCTTTGATTTTGGCTTTATTAACCTAAAAAATTATTGACTCTAAGCAGAGGGACAGTAAACTGCCTTGTGAAGTGACTATTCAAACCACTCTGGATAATAATCATTTTTAGCTAGAGCTTAGGAATTTGAACCAGTGCCAATAAAAATAAGAGTTTCAAGAGTCATGACCAATTCCTTAAATCTTCTAGTCAGAATCTGTCTTATTATTTCAAAGAAGCAAAGGAATAATAGGAAGTGGAAATGGAAGAAGAGGGGGAGGGAACACATCAAGCTTGTCCCTAGAGACTGTAAGTAATACAGGACTTGATTTACAGGAGATGTTTGTATAATTTAGAAAACTCCATTGCTTCCAGAGCTGAATGGGTGTCTTTGTTTGTTTTTTGTTTTTGGCTTTGTAGGGCCTCTGATTTCCAGATCCCAGGATCTAGAAATAAGTACAGAGAGATTTTTCATTTTGTATTCTGATCTACAGTGACAGTGATATTAACTCTTTCATTTTAGGGAGGTGACAGATGAATTGGAAGGGGAAAATTCTTAGCCATTTTTAGCTTCAGATATTCCTAGAAGGTTGTAGCTATTCTGGACATATCCTGAAGCTACTGACCTATATTTAGTAAGACCAAGGAAGTGGTGAAACCAGAGAGTCTAGTTTGTATTCACTTATACACTATAAACTACCAAATGAACCTGATGGTGAGCCCCATGGCATTTGACAGGATCACAATAAACTTCCTGGGGTGGCTCCTTGCCTGGAACTAATCTGGCCTAGGGTAGTTCATGAAAATGTAGGTTATACACTAGCTCAGATTCTAAGAGAATGACTTTGCTGGGATTATGAATAGCTCAGTAAAGGTAATAGTTAATATTCAAAGATAGTACAAGGAGATTAAGAAGTATAAACTTCCAGTTACAAAATAACCGGTTCTCCTGGGTCTCCAGCTTGCAGATGGCATATCCTGAGACTTCTCAGCATCCATAATCATGTGAGCCAATTCCTCCTAATAAATCCCTCTCCCTCCCCCCATATATACACACACACATATATGTATATGTGTATATATATATATGTATATGTATATATATATATGTATATATATATGTATGTATATATGTGTATGTATATATAAATATCCTATCGGTTCTGTTTCTCTGGAAAGCCTTAACTAATTCAAATGGAATAGAACAGACCCTTATCTTCCACTATATATAAAAATTAACTCAAAATAGATTAAAGAACTACATATAAAACCTAAAACTATATCACTCTTAGAAGAAAAGATGGACGAAAAGCTTTATGACCTTGGGTTTGGCAATGGTTTTTTCAATAATGGTGATGAATACATAAAATGTTTTATATTTTTCAAACATTTTCTGATTTTATATTGAAACATTTCTCCCAATAATCTAAGTGGGCCTCACGTTTTTAAGAAGCTTTTATTTAAATTCCAATCAGTTAACATACAGTGTTAATATTAGTTTCAAGTGTACAGTATAGTGATTCAACCCATTCATCACCTGGAGCTCATGACAAGTCGACCCTTTCACCTAATTTTTAAAATTTTATTTTTTATAATTTTTTTAATGTTCATTTATTTTTGAGAGAGAGACACACAGAGTGCAAGTTGGGGAGGGGCAGAGAGAGAGAGGGAGACACAGAATTCGAAGCAGGCTGCAGGCTCTGATTGGTCAGCACAGAGCCTGATACGGGGCTCGAACTCACGAACTCGATCTCGAACTGTGAGATCATGACCTGAGCCAAAGTTGGATGCTTAACCAACTGAGCCACCCAGGCGCCCCTCCCTTTCACCTATTTAACCCATTCCCCCCACCCACTTCCCTTCTGGTAACTATCAGTTTGTTCTCTATAGTTAAGAGTCTATTTCTTGGTTTTGGCAATGATTTCTTGAGTATGACACCAAAGGCATAGGCAACTAAAGCAAACATAGACAAATGGAGTTACATCAAACTTAAAAACTTTTGTGCATCACTACTGGGTATTTACCCCCCAAAATACAAAAACTATTTCCAAGGGATACATGCACTCTTATGTGTATTGCAGCATTATTTATAATAGTCAAATTATGGAAGCAGCTCACATGTCCACTGAATGATGAACGGATAAAGAAGATGTGGTATATGTGTGTATGTGTGTGTGTGTGTGTGTGTGTGTGTGTGTGTGTGTGTGTATACATACATACAATGGAATATTATTCAGCCATAAAAAGAATGACATCTTGCCATTTTCAACAATATGGATGGATATATTTAAGCAACAAAACAAATGAACAAAGGGGAAAAAAAAGAGAGACAAACCAAGAAACACACTCTTAACTATAGAGAACAAACTGAAGGTTACCAGAGGGGAGGTAGATGGGGGGATGGGTGAAATAAGTGATGGGGATTAAAGAGTACACTTACCAGGATGAGCACTGCATAATACATGGCATTGTTGAATCACTATATTGTATACCTGAAACTAACATAATACTCAGTGTTAACTATACTGGAATTAAAATAAAAAACTTAAAAAAAGATTATGTCGGAAAAAAAACTTCCGTGCATTAAAGGACATAATCAACACAGTGAAAAGGTAATTGATGGAATGGAAGAATATATTTGCAAATCTGATAAATGGCTAATGTCCTGAATATATAAAGAACTCTTATAACTCAGCAACAAAAAGATCAAGTAACCCAACTAAAAATGGGCAAAAAACTTGAGCAGATGTTTCCCCAAAAATGGTATACAAATAGTCAGCAAGCATATGAAAAGATGCTCAACATCACTAATCATCAGAGAAATGCAAATCAAAACCAGAATGAGATATCACCTCACACCTATTAGGATGGCTACTATTAAAAAAAAAAAAACCAAAATAACAAGTGTTGATGAGAATGTGGAGAAATTGGAACCCTCATACACTCTTGGTAGGATTGTAAAATAGTGCAACCACCATGGAAAACCATAAGAATGTTTCTCAAAAAATTAAAAATAGAACTACTATACGATCCATCAATTCTCCTTCTGAGTATGTATCCAAAAGAATTTAAAGCAGGGTCTCAAAGAGATATTTTCACACCCATATTCATAGTAGCAATATTCATAACAGTCAAGAGGTAGAAGCAGCCCGAATGTCCATCAATGGATGAATGGATAAACAAAATGTGGTGTATATCTCTATACACTGTGACATGATACAATATGGACTGACCTTGAAGACATTATGCAAAGTAAAATAAATCAGCCACAAAAAGACAACTACATTATTCCACTTATATGAGGTATTAAGTAGTCAAATTCTTAGAAACAGAAAGTAGAATGGTGGTTACCAGGGGCTGAGATGAGGGGGAAAAGTAGAGTTATTTAATGGGTGTAGAGGCTTAGGTATCCAGTATGAAAAAGTTCTGGAGATATGTTTCACAACAGTGTGAATATACCTAATGTCACAGAATTATACAATTAATAATGGTTAAGATGGTAAATTTTATGTTAATGTTTTTTAATACAATAAAAAAAGGAATGAAGTACTGATACATACTACAACATGGATAGATCTTGAAAACACTAAGTAGAACCCAGTTACAAAAGACCACATATTATATGATCCCATTATATAAAATGTTCAGAATAGGTAAACCTATAGTAGCAAGTAGACTAGTAGTTGCTTAGGGCTGGATGGGGGTGACAAGGGAAGAGGAGGAAGCTAACGAGGATGGGGTTCTTTTTGACATGATGAAAATGTTCTAAAATTGACTGTGGTGATGGTTGTACCTATCTATGAATATACTAAAAACCCTTGAACTATATACTTTAAGTGGGTGAATTATATAACATATGAGTTATATCTCAATAAAGGGCAAGGATAATAGATGTTTTTAAAAATAAGAATATTTACCTTATTTGAACATGTAACTATATTTAGAAGAGCCAAGAAAAGTCATTATTTGTAGCATACATATACCATCTGGTCTTTAGAGACCTTCAAGAATCATGGAAAGAAAAATAAAACATTTCATCTGGAAAGAAAGAACTGCCTCATATTTAGTTAAGGGTATAGTAACATATATAATTAACCATCTTTTTATTTTGGACTCATGCTAAATACAGAGGTTACTATCTTTATTTAAGGTAAATTTGATCCCTACTGGATTTGTTCTGATTTTGGAGTTGGTATCAAATTAACAACAGAGATCAAATTTCTTCAAAGAGAAAAACATGCATTATCTCAAATTTTTGTCTAAAAACCTAGGGCAAGGGAAAGGATTGGGAGAAAAATAGGCAGTTGATTGAAAAATGGTCTAGGCTACTAGCTGGCAGAAGATACGAGAGAACAGAAGGAATATATATCAGATACACCTCTCAGCTACAAAAGAAACTCTATCCACATCTCTCAGGAGGGTTCAGGACTAAATAATTGATAGCTTTTTCAATCAGTCAATATTAGACTTCACTCATTATGTGACCAGATGATCTATTTGGGAACTTAAACAGTATACAGTAGTGCTGCAAATCACATGGGATATTCTTACATACACTTACCTACATGTTAAATCGTCCCTTCTCTTTGCCCATAGGTGGAGCCCAAGTATTAATGTTGAATAAACTTTGGGCTTGTGATGTTAGAAAAGGAGTCTCAGCCTTCAAACTTGAATTGGAACCAGGCAGGAGTAACTTCTCAAGTAGGTATTATGACTGTTTTAAGTTTATCATTTGGTAAAGAAGCCACAGTGAGCAGCTGAAGCTGTGCAAAATATATGATTTCAGGAAGACCTGAGCAAAATTCCTTTTTCTCATTCTCTCCAGTCCAATGAGAGCTCCATTTATAATAAGCAAAACAGTTTCCCCAATATATAATTAATATAACTAATATGCTTTCTTAGGAATATTTGATGGTGGGAGTTTACAACCTTCACAGTCTGCAGTGAGCATTTCAGTTGTAGAAAGTTAGGTGGTGTGCCAAGAAGTTATGGTCCTGTATATTCAGAATCTGAAGACATAATATCCATTCTGTTCTACCATTCCCCCCACACAGTATTCTCTAAGTTCTATATAATAAAGAACATATAAAATTTGATAAAGATGAAGATGATAACAAATGCAAATATCTAGATTCTGTGGAGATCAAAAATTTTAAAGGTAGGGCTATGTATCACTGGGGACGCTTGTCCATATATACAATTAAGTAATCAAGAGGTTGATAAGAAGAAAGGAATGGAAAAGATTAGTTGATGATTTACACTGTTTTGTGTAGTATGCTTGGTTATAAGGTGATAGAATTTTTATGTAGTCAGCAAGATACTTATATACAAGTCAGCTTCCCAAATAATAGTAGTCATTAACAAATTCTCTACTCTTTGGAGTGCTAGCTTTTTTACACTGGGATGACTGGCCTAAAAATATCTTCGGAAAGAGTCTTTACAGATTCAAATGGTTGACAATGGACATATATAGAAGGAAATCAAAACAGAGAGCTATTTATAAAGTTGAGTATGATTTGTAAGCATTGAATCCAAATGTATTATCTACATGGTAAAAGTAGTATATTTAATTTGTTTGGATGGACATTTATTCTGGCCCAGATTCTATATATATATATATATAAATCTAAATTTAGATGTCTAAATTTAGGTGTCTCAATTAAGATGTTAGGATACCCAAATGACTTTTGGATCTAAGAAGGAAAAGCATCTTAATTTTTCAAAGTCACTTATTGAAATGATTTCACAGCTGTAAAGTTCACTGTGTTGTTAGTTCTAAGAAGGCTGTGGAGGAAGTCAAGGGGCAACTCTGAGTTCAGTGGTCTGGGAAATTGATTCCTTGTCCTCACTTTGGTTAAGATCTATCATATTCATAGAACTTATCATAAAGATCATGATTCATAGCATAAAACTATCAGTTTTATGAATCAGGACTATAGGAAGAATGTGGCAGATAACAGAAGGCTGAAGAGAAAATATATTGTCTAAGACTTCTTCTTATAAAACATGGATATAAATCCGTTTGCTGTTGATTATAAATTCCTCAAAAACTTACTTAAGTTCATTGTGACAGCACTGATACTGCAACATTTAAAAACCACCATCCCATCCAATCTAGTGAGAGGCTACTGAAGGATACTTTTGACTCAATGGCTATCCATTGTAGTCACCAAAACAGTTGAGAAGGCAGGTTTGATACCATATGCTTACTCAGGCCAAATGACTGTTGGTAGGAACAATATTATTTATTTATTTATTTTTAAGTTTTTATTTAAATCCAAGTTAGTTAACATAGAGTATAGTAATGGCTTCAGGAGAATTCAGGGATTCATCACTTACACATAACATCCAGTGCGCATCCCAACAAGTGCCCTCCTTAATGCCCATCACTCATTTTCCCCTCTCTCCACCCAATACCCCTCCAGCAACCTTCAGTTTGTTCTCTGTATTTAAGAGTCTTTTATGGTTTGCCTCCCTCTCTGTTTTTACCTTATTTTTATTGGTAGGAACAATATTAGATATTAGTTAAGGCTAGGGATTAAGAGGAAGGGTGAAGCATATGAAGATTTGAGTTGTTACAGCATTAAAAAAGAACCTTAAAATGAAGTAAAGCATATGTACAGAAGGCTTCTTGATTATTTAACAGATACTAAATATTTAACATGGTGGATCCCCTCCAACCTATCCCAATATAATTTATTCTCCATATATTCACTATATATTTGAAAGACTAGACAACATTTTGGTACACTATAGATCTCATTTATGCATTATAGTCTTCATTTATGTGAAAGTTTCATGTATAAACTGAAAAGGAGTGAATGATTGAGAGGTGAATATCCCTATGATGAAAGCAAGTACATTAATTACTCTCTAGTTACTCCAGAAGTCATGGTTATGGAGTAGTACAATGAAAATCTCTATGCTTTAAAAATATATAGCTTGTTCAAAGGGGCATTATGTTGTGTATTTGTATTTTTTCATCTAGGGATGCTCATTACCTGCCAAAGCAATGAGTAAGGACAAATATTATGTTATGGTTCTTATGT
Organism: Herpailurus yagouaroundi; assembly: GCF_014898765.1. Classification (NCBI taxonomy): domain Eukaryota; kingdom Metazoa; phylum Chordata; class Mammalia; order Carnivora; family Felidae; genus Herpailurus; species Herpailurus yagouaroundi. The sequence goes on along the minus strand of NW_024412396.1, from coordinate 42,237,091 downwards.
CATAAAATAAAAATAAGCTTTGTGCAAAGTTACAGAATTTGGAATAAATGCAAGTGTTATGATTACCAGAAATGATTGTCATGATTTAGCAATAAAAAAGATGCAATGCAATTGCTAACAAATTAATTCTTAAGTTGTATTGTGGTTTCATGATATCTATTTTATTACTGAGTATGATAACCCACATCTGTGTCACCTATATTCATTTCTATATGTAAAATATTAAGTTTTAAAAATAACAACTGTGTAACTGTAAAAAGCATTTAACTTGACTAAAATAAAAAAGTTTAGGAGAAGTACTTAAAAATATATATATAAAGTGTTCTTAAGGTCACAGAAAATGTTTCAGTTGAGAGTAAGTGCTCACTTCTTTTAGTACTTAATCATGGAAACTTTGCCACACCCAGGTCAAATAAATAGGGTGTCACTGGTAAATGGGTAGCACTTAAGTCCAAGGGGTGAATTTGATGGTTAGGATTTGGTACAAGTAAATAAACAAAATGTTTTTTGTATAGTTTGAACTATTTAAACTTTTCTTTGTTGGTAATTTCTCAATCACTGTCCTAGAAATTGTCAAGTGCTCCACAGGAGAAAAGAATTTTTTTACTCTAATTTCCATAATTTTGAACTACATATCCTACTATACTAAAAATTATTTCTAATTTTTTCAACATTGGTCCTCTATCAGGATATTGCCATGGTTATTAAAAGAAAGGGGGTGCCTGGATGGCTCATTTGGTTAAGTGTCCCACTCTTGATTTTGGCTCAGGTCATGATCTCATTGTTGTGAGATCCAACAATCTCTCTCCCTCTCTCTCTCTCTCTCTCTCTCTCTCTCCCTGCCCCTCCCCCACTGGCATGCGCTCCTGTGTTCTTTCCCTCATAATAAACATTTGAAGAAAAATTCATTAAAAAAAGAAAGGCAAAATATGCAAGAAATATTTTATAAAAAGAAAAAAATACATGATAAAATAAAGCTTCCAGATGGAATGCAAGAAGAAATAAATAATAAAATTACCAACTATGATATTGACTTTCAAAAATTACTGGTGGCTTGGGGTGTCTGGGTGGCTCAGTCAGTTAAATATCTGACTTTGGCTCTCTTTCTCTCTCTCAAAAATAAATAAACATTAAAAAATTCTAATTTTGTTCCATTTTAATGGAAACATTTTGCCATTGCTTGTATTCTGAATCATAATGTTGTTTTTTTTTTTTTTGGAGTATACCATTTTCTTTTTTTTTTTAATATAATTTATTATCAAATGGCTAACATACAGTGTGTAAAATATGCTCTTGGTTTTGGGGGTAGATTCCCGTGGTTCATCGTTTACACACAACACCCAGTGTTTATCCCAACAAGTTCCTTCCTCAATGCCCATCAGCCATTTTCCCCTCTCCCTCATCCCCCCCATCCACCCTCAGTTTGTTCTCTGTATTTAAGAGTCTCATGGTTTGCCTCCCTCCCTCCCTGTTTGTTAACTATTTTTTCCCCTTCCCCTCCCCCATGGTCTTCTGTTAAGTTTCTCAGGATCCACATATGAGTGAAAACATATGATATCTGTCTTTCTCTGACTGACTTATTTGACTTAGCATAATACTTTCCAGTTCCATCCATGTTGCTGCAAATGGCATGATTTCATTCTTTCTCATTGCCAAGTAGTATTCCATTGTATATATAAACCACATCTTTTTTATCCATTCATCAGTTGATGGACATTTAGGCTCTTTCCATAATTTGGCTATTGTTGAAAGCGCTGCTATAAACACTGGGGTACATGTGCCCCTATGAATCAGCACTCCTGTATCCTTTGTATAAATTCCTAGTAGTGCTATTGCTAGGTTGGAGGGTAGTTAATATTTTTTGAGGAACCTCCACAGTGTTTTCCAGAGTGGCTGCACCACTCATAACTTTACGGTTTTAACATAGACTATGGCACTTCAAAATAGATACTGAATAAAAAGACTAAGTAAATTATGTCAAATAAAGCATACATACTTAAAATGTGAAAGGATAATGAGGTATCCATAAAGAATGGAAAACTAAGAATCATATTTAAAGACTTTATCTTGTTTTAACCTCAGATATATTCAATAGAGCTGCGTAAATTAACTTAAACATCATTAAAACTCCTTCTTACTTTTTTGATTAAATATACATTATTTTCTATCGAAATTGCTAAAATGAGATATATTTATGATATGCTTTATTTTAAAGAAGAGGATACATGTATGGAAATATATGATGGTATGCATAGAGGAAAGTATGAAATAGGAAGATAAGTCTACCTGGTTGCAACATAGGGATAATTAGGCCAATGTTATAGGTCTTATTCCTATGGGAGTTAATTTTACTCAATTATATAACCATAAAATAACTCCCCCAAACAAAGGGGCCTTGTGACTACTGTGATAACAGCCCATGTGTGTTATACCCACAATATTGGAGGAAAATAGTACCTGAAAGCACAAATACAGAGAACAGATGGGTAATATAATCATAATCTTTGGATATGAAAAAGAGCATATTCTCTAGATGTTGTGCTTATGTGTGTATAAACACATATATGCACACACACTTCACAAATACATAGATAAGGCTGTTCATATTTGAGGAATGCAGGGAGAAGTATAAAGGGAATGATGCAATCAGAAGCATAAATAGAAGGATTTAATGAGATGTACACATTTTAGAAGTGTAATGAAGTTTATGGACTAAAGAGTCTAAAAAGATGAGACAAACTGAAAGGAATTATGAATGAATTCAAGCAGCCACATTAATGGAAAAACCTACAGCAAATGCCAACACAGACCAATTCCCAGAAAGATATCTGCAGGTAAACAGGATCATCCTAGGTGAAGACCTTACTAGGTGGAGGTAGAAATGTGGTAGTAATTTGGATAATAAAAATATATCTTTCTCAAACTTTTTAAAATATAACTATCTCAATTCTTTGCTTTAATTTTATAAAGCTCAACCAGAAATTAGCAGAAAAACAGTGAAAACTACTGTTTAATTTTCTTTTTTTAAAATTTTTTTCAACGTTTATTTATTTTGGGGACAGAGAGAGACAGTGCATGAACGGGGGAGGGGCGGAGAGAGAGGGAGACACAGAATCGGAAACAGGCTCCAGGCTCTGAGCCATCAGCCCAGAGCCCGACGCGGGGCTCGAACTCACGGACCGGGAGATCGTGACCTGGCTGAAGTCGGACGCTTAACCGACTGCGCCACCCAGGCGCCCCTGTTTAATTTTCTAATTAGGTAGGAAGCACAGGCCTGAAAGACCTGGGTGAGTGGAAAATATAAAACAAGTTACAACAAAATGCATAGGGATCCAGAGATTGTTAACAGGGATCAACAACTGCAGCTGAACCAAGGAATTCTAGCTTTGACTTCATAATTTACAGTGTGCTTATCAAGGCTATGATTTTAGAATTCCAACATGTAGAAGGAAGGGAAGAAAATCAGTTACTAAATTCCAAATATGACAGCTTAGTGAAAACTAGATGATTTATACATATTCTTTCCTTTAACAGGACATCACAATGACCTTATTGGGTGGATATTATTTCTATTTTTATGTATGAGGGAAATGAGATTCTGAAAGGTTATGTAGCTTGCCCAAGGTCTCTCAGCTACTTAAAAAGCAAAGCAAGTAGAGAGTATGTTTGATGGCAAAGCTACTTGCAGTATATCTTGCTTCCTTTTTCCTTATTTTCTGACAGCCTCTGAACTGTCAGGAGGAATTAATGAATTCCTAGCATGATGTCTGAACCACTTTGGTGAGAACCTCCTACCACTTGGAATTAGGGGCTTCTGAATTTCTTCAAGAGGGCAGTGAATTTCTGCATTAGATCACTGCCTGAAGATATGCAGTTATCTAACTACTATGTTAGAGACAGGGGGCAGTTCCTCTGCTGTGGTCAGCATTATAAAAAAGATACTTTACTGTCTCAAACTAGTTCCAGCAGAAAAGCTTACAGGTTCCTTGACTAGAATTGCTTAAGTCCTTTATGGAAAAACAAAGAACCCAAGTCAGAGATGCTAAAATCTTTGGTAATGTAATTTTAAATAAGAATGCCTAGATAATGTAATCTAAAATAATGCTCCTAAGAAAGCAGAATTCTTTCTCTTGAAAGCTCAAGTTTTTCCATCATTAAGTGAAAGAGATTGGGAATTACAAGGAATGATGCCAGAATATTTAAATCTGCTTTACAGTAAGGGGCTGGTACTGTAGCAAATGTAAAGTTGTAATTTATTCACATCATTCCTTCTATTTTATTAAAAATTTTTTTTCTTAAATGTCTATTTATTTTTGAGAGGGGGGCGCAGAGAGAGAAGGAGCACAGAATCTGGGGCAGAGAGAGAAGGAGCACAGAATCTGGGGCAGGCTCGAGGTTCTGAGCTGTCAGCACAGAGCCTGATGCAGGGCTGGAATTCATGAACTGTGAGATCATGACCTGACCCAAAGTTGGATGCATAACCGACTGAGCCACCCAGGCGCTCCAAACGCCATGCATTTTACAAGCAAAGAGGATGAATCATATGTGATAGTCTTACAAATACTATCATCCATTGTTACACCAGGTATGCCTCTCCCAAGAAACCAAAGGAAGGTATTTATAATCAGTGGAGCACTTGCTCTTTAAAGGCCTTGCTTGCAGATAGGAACTGAAAATAGTAGATATGTTAAAGAATAGGCCACAGACAACAGAAAATTCATCTGTAGTCCATAAAGATTAAAACAAATGAACAATACTTTGCACATAAATGCACATGTAGGCACTTGTTTTAGAAGAATAATTTTCATATTGATTTGAGATGTAGTATGCTATAGTGGAACGAACAGCAGACTACGAGTCAAGAATCCTAGGTTACCCTAGGTTTCAAACATAACTATGTGTCCAACTTTAAGAACATTATTATACTTCTTTGGTCTTAATTTCCCTTATCTTTAAAGTAAGAGAGACTACTTGATTTCCAAATTACCTTCTTTCTATAACATTATAAGTATTTCATGTATTATACTCTAAAATTCCTTCATAGAGTTACCCTATGTCTTTGACCTTGACAGCAATCACTTCCAGCATTTCTGTATATGATTTATCCTTAGTTTTCTGGAATTATTGTTGAATCTTCTCAGACATAAAAAAAATTTTTTTAGAGATGTTACAGTTTCAAATTGCTTCACAGATTCAACGGTTCTGAACATTTCTTAGGAATCATGGGCTCTCCTCTATGGGCTTCTATAATTGTAGGTGTCGGATAATTTTCACAGGCAAAATATTCAGGATTTCAGAGAATTGTGGAGGCCTTTCAGTCTCCCCTGCCCTAGTCCCCATACTTTTCCTACTCAGTGATCAGTGGATGAAATTCAATAGTTAGAGGTGCATCTACCTGAAATAAAAATGAACTATGAAGGTTCTGGATAGAAGATCAAATCAGCTACAACATTCCCTTAGGTTCAAACCTAATCCAGAGCAAGGCCCTAACTCTTTTCACATCTGTAACACTGAAAGAGATGAGGAAGCTGCAGAAGGAAAGTTTAAGCTAGCAGAGGTCAGCTAATGAGGTTTAAAGAAAGAAGCCATCTCTACAACATGAAAGTGCAAGGTAAGGCAGCAAGTGCTGATGTAGAAGCTGCAGCAAGTTCTCCAGAAGACCTAGCTAAGATAATTCATGAAGGTGGCTGCACCTAACAACATATTTTCAATGTAGACTAAACAGCCTTCTATTGGAAGGAGATGCCATCTAGGACTTTCATAGTTAGAGAGGAGAGAGGTCAATGTCTGGCTTCAAAGTTTCAAAGGACAGGTCGACTCTTTTGTTAGGGAATAATGCAGCTGGTGACTTTAAGTTGAGGTCAATGCTCAGTAAGCATTAAAAAAATCCTAGGTCCGTTAAGAATTATGCTAAATCTACACTGCCTGTGCTCTATTAATGGAACAACAAAGCCTGGATGACAGCACAGTGGTTTATAACATGGCATAATATGAATATTTTAAGCCCATTGTTATGAGCTACTGCTCAGAAAAAAAAGATTCCTTTCAAATATTACTGCTCACTGACAATGTACCTGGTCACCCAAGAGCTCTTATGGAGATGTATAATGAGATTAATGTTGTTTTAGGGACTGCTAACACAACATCCATTCTTCAGCCCATGGATCAAGGAGTAATTTTGATGTTCAAGTCTTATTATTTAAGAAATACATTTCATAAGGCTATAGCTGCCATAGATAATGATTCCTCTGATGGATCTGGGCAAAGTTAATTGAAAACCTTCTGGAAAGGATTTGTCATTCTTAATACCATTAATAACATTTGTGATTCATGGGAAAAGGTCAAAGTATTAACATTAACAGGAGTTTGGAAGAAGTTGATTCCAAACCTCACGGATAACTTTGAGGGGTTTGAGACTTCAGTGGAAAAAGTAACTGCAGATGTGGTGGAAATAGCAGAACTAGAATCAGAAGGGGAATCTGGAAATGAGACTGATTTGCTGAGATCTTAAGATAAAACTGTAACTGATGAGGAATGCTTCTTATGCATGAGCAAAGAAAGTGCTTTTTTGAGATGGAGTCTACTCCTGGTGAAGATGCTGTGAATGTTGCTGAAATGACAATAAAAGATTTAGAATATTACCTAAACTTAGTTGATAAAGCAGTGCAGCATTTGAGAGGATTGACTCCAGTTTTGAAAGAAATTCTACTGTGGGAAAAATGCTATCAAAGAGCATCATATGCTACAGCCAAATTGTTCATGAAAGGAAGAATCCATTGATGCAAAAAACTTCATTGTTGTCTTATTTTAAGAAATTGCCACAGCCACCATAACCTTCAGCAACCACCATCTTGATCAGTCAGTAGCCATCAACATCAAGATGAGACCCTCTACCAGCAAAAAGATTATGACTTGCTGAAAGCTCAGATGATGATTAGCATACTTCAGCAGTATTTTTTTTAAATTGAGAGAGAGAGAAAGTTGATTTTAAATTGAGAGAGAGAGAACATGAGCAGGGGAGAGGGGCAGAAGGAGAAACGGGCAGAGAGAGAGATAGAGACAGAGATAGAGATAGATAGAGAGAGAGAATCTTATGTGGGGTTCAGTCCCATGACCCTAGGATCATGACATGAACAGAATCAAGAGTTGGACACTCAAAGGACTGAGACATCCAGGCACCCCAGCAGTATTAAAAAAATTTTTTTAATGTTTATTTATTTATGAGAGAGAGACAGAGCGTGAGCAGGGGAGGGGAAGAGAGTGAGAGAGAGAGAGAGAGAGAGATACAGAATCTGAAGCAGGCTTCAGGCTCTGAGCTGTCAGCACAGAACCCAATGTGGGGCTTGAAGTTGTGAACTGCGAGATCATGACCCGAGATGAAGTCAAATGCTTAATCAACTGAGCCACCCAGGTGCCCCCCAAGCAGTATTTTTTATTTAAGGTATGCACATTCCTCCAAAATGCATGAAATACCTAAATGTGAGATGGGAAACAATCAAAATCCTAGAGGAGAACACAGACAACAACCTCTTTGACATTGGCTGTAACAACTTCTTACTAGACATGTTTCTGGAGGCAAGGGAAACAAAAGCAAACATGAACTATTGGGACTTCATCAAGATAAAAAGTTTTGCACAGCGAAGGAAATAATCAACAAAACTAAAAGGCAACCAACTGAATGGGAGAAGATATTTGCAAATGATAGATCTGATGAAGGGTAACTATCAGTATTTATAAAGAACTTATCAAACTGAACACCCAAGAAACAAATAATCCAGTTAAGAAATGGGAAGAAGATATGAATAGACATTTTTCCAAAGAAGACATACCAATGGCTAACGGACACATGAAAAAATGCTCAACAACACATCATCAGGGAAATACAAATCAAGACCATGATAAGATACCAACTCACACCTGTCAGAATGTCTAAAATTAACAACACAGGAAACAACAGATGTTGGCAAGGATGTGGAGGAAGGGGAACCCTCTTACACTGTTGGTAGGAATGCAAAGTGATGCAACCACTTTGGAAAATAGCATGGAGGTTCCTCAAAAAGTTAAAAATAGGGGGCGCCTGGGTGGCTCAGTTGGTTAAGTTTCCAACTCTTGATTTCGGCTCAGGTCATGATCTTATGGTTCATGGGTTCAAGCCCTGTGTTGCGCTTTGTGCTGAGAGTGCGGAGCCTGCTTGGAATCTTCTCTCTTCTTCTCTCTCTGCCCCTTCCCTGCTCATGCTCTCTATCACAATAAATAAATAAACTTCAAAAAAAGGTCAAAAATAGAACTACCCAATGACACAGAAATTGCACTACTAGGTATTTACCCAAAGGATATAAATATACTGATTCGAAGGAGCACATGTACCCTGATGTTTATAGCAGCATTATCAATAATAGCCAAATTGTGGAAACACACACACAGAGGAATATTACTTAGCCATCAAAAAGAATGAAATCTTGCCATTTGCAATGATGTGCATGGAGATACAATGTGTTATGTTAAGTGAAATAAGTAAGTCAGAAAATGACAAATACCATATGATTTCATTCATATGTGGAATTTAAAAAACAAAATAGATGAACATAGGGCAGTGGGAAAAGAGAGAGGGAGGCAAACCATAAAAGACTCTTAACTACAGATAAGAAATTGAGGGTTTCTTGAGGGAAGGTGGGCGGGGGTATGGGCTAGATGGGTGATGGATATCAAGGAGGGCACTGGTTGAGATGAGCACTGAGTATTATATGTAAGCGACAAATCACCAAACTGTACTCCTGAAACAAATATTATACTATATGTTAACTAAATTTTAAATAAAAACTTAAAAAAATGCAAGTACATTTGACATGCTATTGCACATTTAATAGAATTCATATAGCGTAGACAATTTTTTATATACAATGGAAAATTGAAAAATTCATTTTAATTTCTTGCTTTATTACAATATTCACTTTATTTTGTAGTGGTCTGGAACACCTGCAATATCTCTGAGGTATGTATGTACTTTAGCATCAAATTGGAGAATGGATTGGAAGGATGCTAACTGGGTTAGGTGAGTCAATTACAATAACCTTGGATGTTAATAATAAAGACCTAATCTAAATCAACAGCAGTGGGGATGGAGAACAAGGGATGGATTCCAGAGGATGTAGAAGAAACATGTGGGGGTAAAGAAAATAAGTTTAGTATTGGTCATATTATATTTATGAGCAGCAGGTATTCATTTGATGTACGAGTCTGGAGTTCAGGCAAGCTCTGGGAAGTGATCTAGACCTAGAAATCACATAATATGTGACACTCATTGGGTTATCCTAGGTAAATGTGTAAGATCTGAAAAGGGTCAAAGACAAAAACTCTAAAGAACGTTTATATTTAAGGAATTGAAAAGGGAAGGCAAGCATGTAAGAGCCAATAAAAGAGACAAGTACCACATTATTTATCTGTCTCTCTCCTATACTACAGTGAGATCCATGGGGCAGGAGTTTTGTTTTATTTATCTTTGTATATCCAGGACCTAACATAGTACCTGACATTTAGCAGATGTTTAGTAAATATATGTTGAACAAACTGAATATGTTTCTATATATAGTATTGTTGTTTAAACACCTAACTAAAATGCCTAGGAGGTTTAATTACAATGCTCTTTTGCATTAAAAATTGAGTTTGATCCAACTCAAAGGTTGAATGCAAACCTCACTATTATTTTTTATCATCATGGTTGGAAACACTTGACAAGGAAGTTAACCATCCATGAAGAGTCTGCTTCCTTATGAGTGACAACTGATTTAATGTATAAATGAAGAGGAAACAAGCATATGAAGGGAAAGAGAATCCATGCAACAGCATTTTTTTTTCCTAAAAGAAAAATAAAAATGGGTCATTTTCAGTTCTGTTTTCTTCTTAGAATGATTAGAATTTGTTTAAATGTAACTTGGCATACACAGTGAGATTATCCTAAGGAGTGATGTTAAGGGAAACTCTCCTAAAATTATAACAAGCCAGTGATGGTTAACTTATTTTTATAATAGGTAAAGTATTAAACTTTTTTTCCAGCTTAAGTTTATATTTACATTTTCTGAAAATGTCTTGATGTTGATATAAAAATATCTGAATATTTTGCTTTTAATAATATAAAGAAACCTATTTCACTAAAATTGATTTCTGAAATCATAGAGCTAGTTGTTAATTTTGCACTCTAGACAGTTTTTAAGTCTTTACTTCCTTTAATGAGTAAAACAGAAATAAAAGAAAAGGTCTCAGCCTGATGATATACACATATTTAAAAGAACGAAAGTCAAAGATTATAACTATATAAAAACAACTTTTGTTGAAGTAGGGTCAAGGACCAAGGAGACAGAATTGGGCACTTAGTATTTCACTAGTTTTAAGCCTTTTTCCTCAAGTTTTTATTTAAATTCTAGTTAAAATATACGGTAAAATTGGTTTCAAGTGTAGAATTCAGTGATTTATCACTTACATATAACACCCAATGCTCATCACAAGTGCCTTCCCTAATATCCCTCACCCATTTGGCCCATTCCTCCATCCACCTCTTTCCATCAACTCTCAGTTTGTTCTCTATAGTTAAGAGTCTCTTATGGTTTGCCTCCTTATCTCTCTTTCTCTCTCTCTTTTCCTTCCCCTATGTTCACCTGTTTCGTTTCTTATCTGGTTGGCTCAGTTGAAAGAGTATGTGACTCTTGATCTCAGGGTCATGAGTTTGAGCCCCAAGTGTGGTATAGAGATTACTGAAAAAAAACCAAACCTGACTGTTCTTTTTATTAAATTTTTTTAATGTTTATTTATTTTTGAGAGAGAAAGTGAGACAGATCATGAGCGGGGGAGGGCCAGAGACAGAGGGAAACACAGGATCTGAAGCAGGCTCCAGGCTCTGAGCTGTCAGCACAGAGCCTGATGTGGGGCTCGAACCACAAACCGTGAAATCATGACCTGAGCCGAAGTCAGACGCTTAACCGATTGAGCCACCCAGGCGCCCTGAAAAGCTGACTGTTTTTAAAAAAAGTTTTATTTATTGAAGTACTGTATACCCCACATGGGGTTTGAACTAATGACCCCGGGATCAAGAGTCACATGCTCTCCCAAGTGAGGTAGGTGCTCCACAGACCTTTTAATTTAAACAGAATTTTTAATGTTTTCTATCATTTTTTATATTTTAATACTGAAAGAAGAGCACTATCATGTAGTAAAAAGATGAATTTAAGTCTTGAACTTTAGTCCTATTCCTTTTCTGCTGGTCTGAATCTGAGTGTCCTTGCAGAAAAATTATGGTGTTTGTATAGATGCTCTCTAATGTTCATTGAAGTTTGAATATTTTATGATCTATGAATGAAGTCCTTTATTTGTAAAATCAATCCTTTTGTGTTTATCTGCATAACAAAAACAATTAAGAAACTGTATTTTATTCAAATTGCACTAAAACTTCTATCTGAATATTTAGAAAGGGAAATGGTTGATTAAAAACTGAAAACACTGGGGAATACTACCTTTTCGTTGTCTTTTCACAGGCTGGTCTCTATGTGCTATTAAACTAAGAGCTTATATGCTCTCATTGAAAATGAGAAGATGGATGAAGCAGAAAAACTGAGGTCAGACTGGTTGTTCAGTGATCCATGAATGAATTAATATATTTTTTATATTTTACATTTAAAAAGATGTTTTCCACAAAAGAAAACACGGTTAGGAGACACATTTATTATCTCTCATTTCTGACAGAAGGACATCAGGCAGACTCAGAGTTAACTATTTTCCTCACTCAGTGCTGATAACTGTTTCTTTAATTTAGAGTATTGGTATTTTGACAAACAGGGTAAACATAGTTGATTGTTTTCCTTCTTTTTTAATGAAAAGGAAGTTTTATGGGTGGTTTACTCTGTATACCATTAATATTGATCTTAGAGTTGACGAGAAATACGAAGCAAAAAAGCAAAAAGAATGATGATAGTAATTGTGATAATGGTTAATAACCTTTCTCTTTCAGGAAAACCATGAATTAACATTATATGAATCTTACTTGGAAAAAATGAAAAGAAAAGGCAATGGGCGAATGTAACAGTACCTCGGTAGTTGATGATTTCTGTCCCAAGCACCGGAGTCATCTCCAGGACTGTGATGAAGGCTTTGTCCATAGATGTTAGAGGAAAAGGAGACATGCGGTGTCTTCTAGCCACCTTGGTGATATCGACAGCACTGTGACCTAAACAGGAAGATAATTAACTAAGACTATGATGCTGAAACACTGATTAAAAAGTGGAAATGTCTTATAAGTATCATCAGTTCTCATTTTCATGTCTGTAAATGAAGATTACAAGGTGAGAAATTTTCTCCTGCTTCCAAAATATAGCCTGCTTTGGTGGAACATTAAATCAAGTCAGCAATGTTACATTATTTGTCAAAACTTGGTGAAATTTAATGACGTTACTGCATAATCCTTTTGAGTGCTTACTATGCATTGTGGCACTGTTCTAATTAATCTTCACAACAATCTTATGGGGAGCCATTATTATCTTTATTTACAGATGAGGATAAAGAGGTTTACATATCTTGGCCTAAATCACAGACCTAGCAACAAGCAGAGCCAGAATTCAAACCCAGGAAGTCTGGCTTCAGAGTCTATGTCCTTAACCACACACCAAACACTGAATTAATTAATGAGCTAGTTAGTAAAATGAAATACTCAAACTCAAATTTATTTAGGATTTCATAGGAAATTTTCTATTTTCAGAAAAGTCACAGAAAAAGATTATTTTTTAGGTACTCACTCCTTATTCACTCCCCTTCATGGCATTAATATCACCTACACACTAAAACTCCTCATTTATATCTCCAATCCTAACCTCTACCTTCAACTCTAGATTTATATGTCATCCAAACAGCTGGTGGATAAGAGTGTAAATCATCCAACATGCACTTGGATGTGTAACAGGCAATTCAAAGCTAACATGTCCAAAATGAAACTCTTGATTACCCACCCTTCTATTTTATCCTTACAATGTCTTATTCTCTTGCTACTTCCATCTCAGAAAATAGCAACTCCATTCTTCCAGTTACTAATCCCAAACCTTTTCATCAGAACCAAATCTAAACTACTGTTGAAATATATCTAGAATCTGACCATTACTTACCATCGCCATAATTACTACAATAGTTGAAACCATCACTTATTTCCTGGGAAATTGAATAGCCCCCTAACTGGCCTCCCTGCTTCTATCCTTGTTCCACTACAATGTATTCTCCACACAGTAGTTATAGTGATCCTTTTACATTTTAAATTGGATGGTGCTAATCTCTGCTCATAACCCTCCAACGACTTTCCATTTCACTCAGAATAAAATCTTTGCTATGGCCTATGGAGCCCAACATATTATGGCCTCCACTGTCTTCAACTCCTGTCATTTCTTCTCTTGATCACTGTGCTGTAGCCATAGTGATTCCTTGCTTGTTCTTGAGAATGTAAAATACATCTTTCCTCAGGGTCTTTGCACTTGCTGTTTTGTCTACTTGGACATTCTTCCGCAGATATTATGGCTCCATCCATCCTTTGTTTATTTCAGGTCATCAGAGAGGCCTTTGTGAAATGCCCTATATAGAATATTACCTACCATCACTTTCTATTCTTTTTACCCCACTTTACTTTTCCTCGTGTGTGTGTATATATACACACATATATATATTCATATCCACATATCTATAATTTGTATCATATATACACTTATATTTATTTTTTTATAGCTTTATCTATGTAGAACGTAAGCTCCATTGCCTTTTTTGTTAACTGTTGTTATCTCCAATATCTAGAAGAGTATTTGGGACATACTCAGCAATAAAAATAAATATTTGTTAAATCAATGAATCATTTAATGACAAAAAGGGACTTCTTAGATCACTATATCTTCATGCGTAAATAGCTTGGCCTTTCTTTAGAACCCTAATGGTATATAGCCCAGATGGTAAACAGAAAAGGAGTAGCTACAAACACAGTTGCTTGGCTATCCTGTCTGCTGTCTACAACTCCATTCTTCCTTAGCCACTCTGCAGCTGAGAGTGACCATATGACATAATTCTGGTCAGTAAGATGTTGAAAGCTGGGGGCAGGCTTCCTATGGTGAATAAAAAGATAAAGAGACAAACTTTAAGAGGAGAAAGCTTTTGTCCTTCTTTCTTCTTTCTGCTTGGAACATGGCCAGATACTGGGACTTGGCATAGCCATTTTTTAACCATGAGGATGGAAACGCACACAGTAAGAATGGAAACCTGAGAAGAAAAAAGAGCCTGCATCTCTGATGACAATATTGAGCTGCTGAACAAGCCCTGAACTATCTGCCTTCAGGCTTTTGATATTCAAGACATATAAGCTTTTATTTCTTTAATCTACTTTATAATGACTGTATATATTCCTTAGTAGTAAGTTTCTACTCATTGTAATTTATTAAGTTTAATACTCCTACCCCAACCCCAGAAGCTGCTTCAGATGTCTTCACTGAATTAACTTAAAGGTACTGCCTCAAAGAGTTTCCATTCTAAGATATGATATTGTACAAGTACTCAAAGAAAAAGACCTATGCTTATACTTATGACATTTCTCTCCCATGGGTAATCATAAAATTACAAAATTTTCAAAGCTTGAAGGACCTTAGAGATTTAGTGCTAAACATGAATAACATTGTCTACTCAAAATTTAAGTAGGTGAACACTAACAAAGGATAATGTATGATGATTTATCATTTACTTACAACAGAAACATAAATTTATTACTCATTTCACTGAAGTCTCAACCTTGCAATTACATATCATAAAAGCATATTGTCACAACCAGTGTAATTGGAGAAGAGGACAGAACTAGGTCTTTCTGTTTTTTATTCAGGTTTATAGGTCTCAAGTCTGATATTTTCTAAAATATATTTTACTTTCTATACGGTGCACCGTATAGAAATTGTGTCTATACCTTATAAAAGTTATCCTCTTAAAATGTTTAGTTTCTGAGGAGAAAACTGTACTTTTTAACTGTACAGTTTATTTCTTGCATATGCTTTGTAATAGAATTTTTCTTATTAGAAAGTTAGTTTGATTATCAGTGATATACACACCCATTCAACAAATATTTATTGAATGCATTTTATGAGCCAGGTATGTTAGGGAATTGGGATACATAGAGTGGCATATACTCTGCCATGAGGAACATTATAGCTCAGCAGAATTGGTAGTTTTCTGTCTCTCTTTAATTGAAAATGGCAGTGTAGATATCTACCAGCCTAAAAAACCTTTCCCAAAATCTTTAAAATAATTTTGTATCTTATTTGTATATTTTTAAGGGTACCTATCACTCTCCATCTTATATTATAGACATTTAAACATTTGTCTTAGTTACATTAGTCAATTGTAAACTCCTTGAAGGTATACCCTGTATGTTACTAAATTTGTGGTTTGTTTCCATTTTTTAAAGAAACATAATTTTAACTATTTTCTGATGTTGACAGCAGTGACTTGCAAGAAACTTCAAAGTGAAAGCTTCAGAAAATTTAAGAATAGTTATCTCTGACTTCTCTTATTTTGCAAGTTACAATCCCAAAGCACTTATATTTGTCCTGGGCCATTGAAGAACTAAATCACACAGGAAAAAGAATCAAGAACTGCTTTCCTCCACATTCTAATACTCTTCTTGATTCTGAGCCCAGCACAGAAATCTGATGGAAGAAAAAAAAGTATGTACTTTTATCTCTTGAAGGCCAGATGGGTTATATAGTCTGGTAGCCAAATTTCATTGAATGGTCCATAAATTCGGCAGAAGTAGGAAAGGAAGGAAAGAATAATTTTTTGTTAAAGTAAGAAGGTTATAATAAAAGGCAGCTTGAGTTTTGGATAAAGAAAATACCCAAAAATTGAGAGAAAACTTGGATAGAGTTTTTCCTATAAAACAAAAATAAAATATTTCATAGCCACAAATATATTCTGATAGCTACATTACAAATAAATACCAGTGGTCACAAAGAGAATCTGTGAGGGCATCAGCTCCATTCAACTCATGTATGCTACAAAACTAACATGCAAAAATACGTGTCCTATAGAGAAGATTATAGTGTTCAAGGGAATATCTATTTAACTTATAAATGTATGGTTATCACTGATAATTGGTAGGCAGCATGGCTATTTTGACAAAAATAAACTACTAAGTGCTGTAGGATATGGGATCTTTATATGGGAGTGGGGCAAGGATAGGGAAATGAAATCTAGACATCCCCTCCACTAGTAGCTGTCTGAACTGAGCAGAGAATAACAGGTTGAATTACTATAACATCTAAATTGATAGCATTCTTCTGCAATGGGCTTAATTTTCTCAAGTAGACTTATAAGATTAAAGCAATTCTAAATTGGCAAAGATTGACCACCTTGAGGTTTCCCTTATAAATCTAGGTTTCTATAAGTGAAACTTAACTCGTCTCTCTTATATTTTCTAGTGCGTAAGTCCAGTCATGGGGTTGACTTTGAAAGTAAAAGTCCTCAAAATGTTACTGGGATTTCCTGTCTTCTATGCAGCAAGACTACATAACACAGACAGTGTAAAAACAGTATGGGTTCATTCAGGATTGCCGTCATCAAAGATATGTTTAAATACTAATTGCAATGTCTATTATGTATGAGGCCTTCAAAATGGCACAGAAAGTACAAACGGATTCCTTTCTACTGAGTAGAGTAACTCAAGATCTTTGTCATGTAGCAGTAACCGTTTTCTTATAGCATGGCTATCTTGAAATGAAGCTATACCAATTTTATACCAACGAAATTATTTTTCCCACTTCAAATGCATTATTTTTAATGTGACAATTCTTAATATACAATGTTTCATCCTGGTTTGAAAATACTTCTTTAAATTAGAAGTAAATGATGAAAAGATGTTTTCAAATGATAGAATATAACAGAAAAAAGGTATTTATGAAGGTTCTTCTTGATTAAATTAAAATCTTCAAGAGGAAACTTTATCCCTCAAGACAAAAATAAAAGAGTTCCCCAAACTGCCTAAAGTATAAATCATTATTCATTCTTTGGATATACAGAAAATCTCAAGGAATAGATTTGTTCTGCCCTATTAATAACACTGCCTTTATTTATCATAGTACTTGCAGCTTGAATTCATTATTTTTCTACTTTCTGGAGCTTTCAGAGAAGCAAACCACCTAAAATAATAAATATCTTTCCTAGGAAACCTAAAGAGTGAAAATGATAGTTTGTTCAGGTTAAATAGCTAGGACCTTTGGTAATTTGAGGAATTTGAAGTTTAGATATGTAAGCATTTACTCTTTCATATCTCTCTCTCTCTTAAATTAACAGAGATCAAGTTCAAAGCCCAAGGAAGCACTGGCGATGGTAGAGTTCATAGGCTTAAAATGATATAGCATTTTGTATATCTGAAAATAATCTCTCATACTTTCTTCAATTTAATACTCTTAAACATCTTTCTACTTATTTATCCAGATAATGAGCCTCATAGCATTTCTGACAAAACCTAGAAAACATGGCTGAAAGGACTGTGTTATTTTCTAGGGCAATATAAGAAATATTAAAAGAAAATACTCCTGGGATTTCTATGCATCAAGATTATGAAACAGGGAAATGTTTGCTCTTTAATCTCTATCTATGGTTCACTATCACCCACAGGATAAAATCAAATTCCTTAGAATGGTATACAAAGTACTTCCTGGCTTCCTTTTCAGTCTCATCATTCATTCACTACTTCATTAGGAAATTGATGATATTGCAGATATTGGAATATACCATACTATTTCATATTTTCCTGCCTTAGCATATGATGTTCGTTCTGCCTAGAATGCATTTTCTCTTATCTTGTTTTCCTAAGAAATTATTATTCTTCCTTCACAACTCTCTTCAGTAAGGAAGTAATCAAATAATGATGGAACATGTCAAAAGGATCTTGCAGTCAACTGGAAGAGACTCTCTTTGGCCAAAACTGGGACAATTTAAGCATCAAAGTAGATTAGGATAGTAACAGATTACATAACCCCTTTAATAAAATAAAAATAAGATTCTATGAACAAACACTAATATAAATAAATAATGAAATAAAATTTTTTCTTACAACAGAATGCCAACTGATAAATGAAGAAATTTTGGAATTAGAAAGTCAACACTTGGCAACTATCATAGCAAGAATTGGTTCAGGTTAAAATCATCAACGGATAGTAAAACTGAAGGTAAAAATCTGAAGAAAAACAATGAATTTATATAGTTTCACTATATAACCCCACAAGATTCTACTAACTACAAAGTAAAATAGTAGTTTTGTAGTGGAAAAACCTGGAAGATAGCATCTTAACCAAGTGATCAAAATTAATATTACCATTAATGGAACAAAATGATATCATGAACCTCTTGATATGGTGCATGGAGAAGGGTACAACATCACATATAAGCTATTTCTATCAAAAATGCTTAATCTGAATCAGACCATCAAGAAACATCCAAAAAGTCTAAATTTGAGGAACATTTTACAAAATAATGACCTATACTCTTGAAAAATGTTAAGGTCATGGAAAAAAAAAAAAAAAAAAAAAAAAGAGGAATTGCTCCAGATAAAGGAGCCTAAAGGCACATAGTAGCTAAAAGTAATGCATGATTCTGGATTGGTTCCCAGATCAGAAGAAAATGTTTTTTTCCTTTTGCTATCAAGAACATTATTAGAAAAATTTGCAAAATGTAATTTGAATAAGATTACATAACAGCATTGTGGCAAGGTTCATTTCCTGATTTTGATAATTGCACTGTGGTTATGTAAGAGAATTTTTTTTTCTTTCTTTTCTCCTTTTTTAATTTATAAAGGAAATATATATTTGAAGTATTAGGGATAAAGAGGCATCATGCTTGTAATTTACGCACAAGCAATTCCAGAAAAAAAAAATTAATATATAGAGAGAAATGATAAAGCAAATGTGGCAAATTGCTAACATTGGGAGACTTTGGGTGAAAGATATACAAGAATTCTTTGTACTATTTTGGCAACTTTTCTGAAGTTTGAAATTATTTCAAAAAAAAAACTTTTTCAATAGTCTCTCCTTTGTGAAGCAACACATAACCATTCCATGTTTTCTTCCTGCACTGAGGCACTATTAAATGCTCTTAGGATTCTCATTACTTACTATATTAACTACATATCTCACAGTAATTATACTTATTTATATACAAGTCTATTTTCTTAACTAGATTTTCAGCTCTTTGAGAAAGGAAAACGTATCTTAATGTTAAAGCTCAAGGATGCTGTGCACACAGTGGTCATGTAGAACATTTTTGTTGAACGAGTTCCTAAAGGCTTGATTTTAATCACTAGACTATACAGCTTGACAAAGAATATGGGCTGAGAGATAAACACTACATGTAATTTCAAACATTATTCTGGTCAGTAATTTCAATGTTCTGTTTACTAGAAGAGTCTATTTAAAAAAATGATTGCAGGGGCACCGGGGTGGCTTAGTTCGTTAAGCATCTGACTTTTGGTTTCATCTCAGGTCATGGTCTCACGGTTTTGTGGGTTTAAGCTCCATGTCAGGCTGTATGCTGGCAGTGCGGAGCTTGCTTGGGATTCTCTCTCTTTCCATCTCTCTCTGCCCCTCCCTCATTTGTGCTATCTCTGTCTTTCTCAAATAAATAAATAAACTTAAAAAAATGGTTGCAAACATTAAAAAAATTTTTTTTAAGTTTGAGAGAGAGAGAGAGAGAGAGAGAGAGAATACATGCACATGCGCTGGGGAGAGGAGAGAGAGAGAGAGAGAGAGAGAGAGAGAGAGAGAGAGAGACAAGAGAATCCCAAGCAGGCTCTGTGCTCTCAGTGCAGAGGACACCCACGTGGGGCTTGATTTCATGAACTGTGAGATCATGACGTGAGTCAAAATCAAGAGTCTGACACTTAACCAACTGAGTTACCCAGGCACCCCCACACATTTTTTAATAATAGGCTGAAACTGGGTTTTTCTTCTCTTTACATTTTTGTTTAAAAGTGGTAAAAGGCTCAATGCTGTAGGGAAATGAAAAAGGAGAATAAAAAAATATTTTACCTGTGGTCAAGTAGTCAGGGAAATGGAAAATTAGCTTTGTTCAGTGTACTACCTAAATAATTAACCCTTATAGGTGATTTTTAGATCAGGAGGTTTATCTATGGAAAAATTATAAGGCCAAAAGGAGGAAAAATAATTTATTTCCCATGATCAGGTACAAACTGTCTTTATAACTGTCTTCCTTTGGCTCTTTTTTTTTTTTAATTTGTCACATACAAATAAGTTAAATAGATATTAAAAGTAAACAGATAAACTTAGCTGAATGTACAGGTGA
Organism: Herpailurus yagouaroundi; assembly: GCF_014898765.1. Classification (NCBI taxonomy): domain Eukaryota; kingdom Metazoa; phylum Chordata; class Mammalia; order Carnivora; family Felidae; genus Herpailurus; species Herpailurus yagouaroundi. The sequence goes on along the minus strand of NW_024412396.1, from coordinate 42,216,739 downwards.
AAAAGAGATGAAATTAAAAAAATGGTATTAGAAGATATAATGATAAAATAGATTAGCTAAAGCAACATGAAAAAAGGATAAAATCATTTTTAAAAAACTGTAAGTATGAGTCAAGTGTTAACACACCCAACAAAGGCAAGTAAAGTCTTTTGAGTTGAGGTGGCTGCAAATGATCAACAGGAATTTTCCATTGTAGTGTTCCTAAGGACTGGGGGCTCTTGAGAAAGGACTCAAATCATGATCCTTAGGTTCCTGCCCTTACTAGCAGTACTAGTGGTGTATATACATTAAAAATTGTAGGTCCTGATTATAGCTACTATGGCAAAAGACCAGCTTTCAGATACAATCTTTCCCTTTCCTGCACCCCTGTTTCATCACCTTTCTCTTCTTTGCTTACACAATTAGTAATTACCCTTTGCTTTGCTGTCATTCTGGTTCAGGAATACAAACCTCAGAGCGTGTATATTATTTGGTTTGAAATCCCTTGGTTCATTCTTGTCCTGCTGTTTGATTTCTGGCTTTGTGCCCTTTTGGGTCTCTGAACTCCAGCTTGCTTTATTAGGCTGCTAGGATCCCCTTTTTAAACCTAAATAGCCAAAAAGCTGAGAATTCTCTTATTCCCCAAAGTAAGAGGCTGTCAGGATATAATTTCAGAGTTATAAATATATGTATGTATATGTGTGTGTGTGCACATATATGTGTATGTATGTGTGTTGCATGTGGCAAACAGAACACCACAATGACCATAGGTGCATATTGATGCAGGCTCCAAGATCTCTGAGAAAACTTGAGATCGTAAGGTTAAAAATAACCTGAAAGGACTTGAGTGAATTGCCTTTGGGAAATGTGGTCTGTTCTTTAGTACGCAGATAGGGATGTTCCTGAAAGGAAGCCAGCTGTATATAGCACAGTGCATTCACTCCCTTCTTTGACTTTGCTTCTGTCGTGAAGACTCTTATTGGAACATAGGTATCTGCAAGACTGCTCTTGTATGCAAGATATGTATGATAGCTGAATCGGATGTACATTGTTGACATGCTTTGTTAAGCTTCTGTTGTTAATCATTGCTGACCTGTTTTTCCTGAAAATGTATATAAGAAAATGTACAATAAACCTCAGTACCTCAGGCTGTTGGCTCGGGGTCTCCTGTGCCTCGCTACACTGTGGTCTCTTTTTCTCAGTTCCTTCACTGCCCTAGGTCCATGGGCCATTTGAGGGCCACGTGTGTATGTATGTATGTGTGTGTATATATATAAATTTAAATATATATTTGTTAGTTTCCATTTAGAATGTTTTCATAAATGCCACTAGTATTAAAATGCAAAATTAGGGGTGCCTGGGTGGCTCAGTCGGTTAAGCATCTCACTTCGGCTCAGGTCATTGATCTCATGGTTTGGGAGTTCCAGCCCTGCATCAGGCTATCTGCTGTCAGGGCAGAGCCTGCTTTGGGTCCTCTGTCTCCCTCTCTCTCTGCCCTTCCCCTGCTTGTGCTCTCTCTCCTTCTCAAAAATAAACAAACATTAAAAAAAATGCAAAATTAGAATTGTTTTCTTCAGTAGGTTAAACATTCTTTAGACAATGGTAGAGAAGAAGTAATTTTTCTTTAGAAATCACAGCTATTATATCTCTAAAAGTGGAGTCTAACAAGTAGCTTTTAAAGCCTTTTTCTAAGCATTAACTAACTAGTCTCTATAATGCCCTGGGAAAAAGAACGAAGAGAAGTTCAGAGTCATTTTTGTAGCTAGAGGAGTTTTACCAGCTCATAAAAGCCACATTTCCCTTAGTGAATCTTCTCTACATGGTGTTGTTTCTCATATTATTAGGTGTGAGCACATAAGGCTACAACTTCCAGAATACCTATTCTGTTTATTAATTTCAATGACAGACTAATAAAAAAGTAAATTTTGGCTAACATCTTTTGTAAGAAGTAGACATTACTCAATGTGATCGTTAGGCATGTGGTAGATGTCAATTTGTATAGTTGAGAAAGAAAATCTTAGAACAGGTGATCACAGAGGCAAATATGAAGAGTCAGTGTCACTGGTGAAAATAGAAATAGTTTTTAAGGTATTTTGTACATAAGCAGAAATTATATAGTTTATTCTAAATTTATTGGGCACTTGATATTGTCCTCATCTTTCCATAGGCCTAAAAAAGGAGTTAATTCACAACTAATTCTGCTGATACAAGGGCTATAGTTTTTTAAAAAAAGTATAAATTACAGTACAATTATAACTGTGAATTACTATACAACCCAATTAATATACAATCCAATGTGTATACTGGAAGAAAATAAAATAATTATATGTTAGTAGTAGTTATCTTTAAGTAGTAGGATGAGACTGATTTTTTTCCCTACTTTTTTGTATTATTCAGATTCTTGAGAATAATCTTACATCGCTTAAAAATATTTAATAAATGCTTTTAAATTTGAAATAATTATTTTCTTAGCCAAACCTAGCCAATATCTTCCAAAGTCATGGTCCAAATTCTGGGGTTCTAGGGAAATTTCTCAACATCATTTAATTGTATTTTTAACCATCAAAAAATCTTCCTACATGTATATCTGAAACTAATAAAACACTGTATATTAACTATACTGGAATTAAAATAAAGACTTAAAAAAAAGCTTCCTACTGCCGTAGGGTAACAGTTCAGATGACCTAGAGTAATTCTAGGCCTTTCATGATTTGTCCTTTCTCTTCAACTTCATCTCTCTTTGCTCTTACATATACTAGCAACAGCAAACTTAATTAATTTCTAGTACACAGCATGATTTTCTTCTGACACATCTGTCTCAACTGCTCTTCTCCTTCCAGTCCAACTAGCAAACACATACTTATTTGTTAGGACTATGAAGATAAAGTATGGGTCATATCAATATAAAATCTTGTAATTCACATATTGTCCAAGTTAAAAATTGGGGGTCATTTTTTACTTCCTTACCTGCCACATGTAGTTCCCAATCCTGTCAATTGTGATTCCTTAGTGTTTCAAAAAATCCTGTATTATTTTTTCTATTTCTATTGCTCCAGCTTTAATTCAAGCTCTCATCAGATTCCTGCTTCTGATCTCACCCGGAATCAATCCATTCTTCACATAGTGGTAAATGTTATTTCAAAATTTCAAATTCGATCTTGTCATTCCATGTTAAATTCCTTTATTGACCTTTACAATAAAGTCCATTAAAGTCCCATTAGCATGGCAATTAGGAGGTTCATCTGCAAAAACTATATGGCCAGTTGGAGGTCATGATTTGATAGCTTCTCCAGCCTCTTATTTCCCTTAGTCCTTCCTCCTCTTCAAACTGCACCCTCCTCCTCCATCTGTGTGCCACAATGCCTGGAGCATGGTAAGTTTTTCATAAATGTTAGATACTTGCATTAACATTTTAATAGAGCTATCATCCGAGATAAATAGATTTAAATTCAGCTGGAAAGAACATTTTGAAAAAAGCAGCTACTTTTGTTCTCACACAACCCTCTCCACTTTTCTCTACCCTGCTCTGTGTGCCCCAATAGGCTAGTGTTTATGGATAGGACCAATAGAATCCTTATACCTGTGGCTTCTGCTTGAGTTCAGCCAATGGAAAGCATTAGCAGGAGAATAGAGAGAAAAACAGTTCAGACAAGATATTTATTCCTTTGGCCTCCTGTCTGCTGGTTGGCAGTGGTTATGTTCCTTTAATAAAAACCATTAGTTCTGTGAGACAGGCCTCAAAGACTTATTTTAGACAATTACTCCCTTCCCTGACTCCTTGAGGCTTAAGGGTAGTAACAATTTCGTGCTGTCGCTAGCCCCCAAAGTTCTTCAACTTATCTTGCCTTTCCTTAACCCTGGCTACTCTGTTGTAACTAGTTCCTTTATTAAATTCTCCATTATCTTGTTTGAGTGTGTCATTTGACTCCTGCCAGGACTAAGTGATACAGCAGCCAAGGTGAGACTGGACACAATATGATTAGAGAAAAATGCAGAGATAAATATTGTAGAGCACTGGATTCCTAATGGGGAACAGAGGGGGTTGAGGCTGGAAAAGTAACTAAAACCAGACCATGGTGGCCCTTGAATGCTAGGCTTTGGAGTTTGAACTTTACCAAATAAGCCAATTGGAAACAATTTACATAACATTATCACGTAAGCCAATATTTTGAAGTTTATTAGCATAAGAGTGACACCTATAAAGATTTCTTGTGGACTACAAATTCTACCATAGAAAGGTTGAAAAATTAGCTCAATGGTATATGTCTAAATAGATAGTACATCAAAATGAAAAGACCAGGGGTGCCTGGGTGGCTCAGTTAGTAAAGCATCTGACTTTGGCTCAGGTATGATCTCACAGTTTGTGAGCTGGAGCTCTGTGGGGGGGGCGGGACGGGGGTGGGGGTGGGGGGGGGCTCTGTGCTGACAGCTTAGAGCCTGGAGCCTGCTTTGGATTCCGTGTCTCATTCTCCCTTTGCCCTTCCCCTGCTTGTGGTTTGTCTCTCTGTGTCTCAAAAATAAATAAATGTAAAAAAAAAAGATGAAAAAAAATGAAAAGACCAGATGTCCAGATTTTTAGTTTGGTGTGCTTTTTCCTATATCATACTAAGGGGACTTTCTTTCCTTCAACTTCATTACTAAATATTACTTCATTTACTAAATATAAATTGAATACTCTCTCCATGTAAGGTACTTTATGAAACATTAGGCAGTAATGCTGAGGTAAATAAGATGAGATTCCTATTTCTCAGTCGCATGAACACAGAAGTCAGACTGCATTTTAAGGAAAATGAAAAAAAACCCCACCAAAAACAAAATAACAAGTACATGCTTATGTTTTAATGTTAAAACAAAAAACTATGTATGATAATGCAGAAAAAGGAAAAATTCTGATGGTACACATGGTAAAGTTCCACAAGGAGGTGACAACTGAGCTTTAAACAATAAGAAAAAGTGAGCAACATCTGAAACAGAATGAACAAAATAATTGAGATTTGAAAGTACTTTCAGAGAATGAGCGAACACCTAATGAGGTTGGAGGTGGAGAGGATGAAGTATCCTCCCCATAAGGCATAAGGCTGGTCATTTCAGTTGCAGACAGGATTTGAAGAGGCTTAGTACTGTAGAAAATGGAGAGTTAGTCAAGATTTTTAATAGAGAAGTGATATATAAAAATGTAATACTTGACTGATAGCAGATTGGAAGGAAGAGCAGTAAGTGTGCTATTACAATCCTAGAGGCTATAGACGAAGAAGGCCTGAACTAATATAATGGGAATTGGAAAAACAATATTTTAGAAGAGTCATTAACAAATAGTTCTATGACTGTGCTTTGGGAAGGAGAGGTAAATATTGTGGTGAGATTTCAAGTTTGGCTATGACACCAAGTGGGAGTGACATTAAGATAGCAACAAAGAGACAACTTGAAGGGTACTAAATTTGGTTTCTGATGAGGGAAGTGTGAGATGCCAGCAGAATATCAGGTGGTGATTCCAGTATGTAACAACAAAAGGAGTTTGGAGTTTGGGAGAGAAAGGTTTTTCATCTTGTGTGACTGAAACTCTATACCTATGGAACAAATGCCCCACCTCCTTCCAGCCTCTGGCAACCACCATTGTATTTTCTGTTTCTAGGATTTTGATTATTTTAGCTATCTCAGATAAGTTGAGTTATGCAGTATTTGCCTTTTGTGACAGGCTTATTTCATTCAGCATAATGTATCAAGTTTTATTCATGTTGGAGCATATGACAGGATTTTTTTTAAAGGCTGAGTGATATTCCACCGTATGCTTATATTCATTCATCTGCTGATGGATATTTAGGCTTTAGAAGCTATCATGAATAATGCTGCAATGGACATGGATATGCAAATATTTCTTTGAGATATTGTTTTAAATTCTTTTTGATATATACTCAGAAGTGGGATTGCTGGATCATATGGTAGTTTTACTGTTAATTTTTGAGGAATTTCCTTAAAGTTTTTCATAGTAGTTGTGCCATTTTACCATCCCAATATTAATAGTACACAAGCGTTCCAAGTTTTCCACATCCTTACCAACACTTATTTCTGTTGTTTTGATGGTGGCAGTTTTGATTTGCATTTCCCTTATGATTATGATGTTGAGCATCCTGTCGCATGCATGGGGCATTTACATATCTTCTTTGGAAAATGTATATTCAAACGTTTTGCTCACTTTTTTATTGATTTTTGTAGTTTTTGTTGAATTGTATGAATTCCTTCTATATTCCAGATATTAAGTCCTGATAAATGGTGTAGAACTATTTTGTCCCATTTTATAGGTTGCTTTTCCATTCTGTTGATTGTGTACTTTGCTGTGAAGAAGTTTTAATGTTTAATGTAGTCCCATTTGCCTATTTTTGCTTTCGTTGCTGGTGTTTGTGTTGTGTCCTCTGATTGTCCATTACAATATCATGAAGTTTTCCCCCTTATGTGTTCTAATTTTATAGTTTCAGGTCTTATGCTTAAGTCTTCAATCCATTTTGAGATAATTTTGGTACATGGTATAAGATTAAGTGTCAATCTCTATTTTTTTTTTGCAAGAGGACATCTAGTTTTCCCAACACTGTTCATTGAAGAAACTATCCTTTTTCCGTTGTGTAGTTTTAGCACCCTTGCAAAAGATCATTTGACCATATACGTGACAGTTTATATCTGGGCTGTCTGTTTTGTTTCATTGGTCTATATGTTTGTCTTATGTCAGAACCACACTATTTTAATTAATGTATTTTTATAATATGTTTTGAAATCAGAAAATGTGAAGCCTGCAGCTTTGTTTTTTCTCAAGACTGTTTTGGCTATTTAAAATCCTTTGGGTTGCCTGGGTGGCTCAGTCAGTTAAGCACTGGACTCTTGATTTCAGCTCAGGTAATGGTATTATGGTTCGTGAGATTGAGCCCCATGTTGGGCTCTGTGCTGACAGCATGGAGCCTGCTTGGGATTCTCTATCTCTCTGCCCCTTTCTTACTCACATGTGCCCCCCCCCCAAATAAATAAATTTTAAAAAATCTTTTGATTTTTTCAGTGAATTTTTTTTATTAAAAAATTTTTTTAATGTTTATTTTTGAGAGAGAGAGAGAGAGAGAGGAAGCAAGCATGAGCAGGGGAAGAACAGAGAGAGAGAGAGAGAGGGAGAAATAGAATCTAAAGTAGGCTCCAGGCTCTGAGCTGTCAGCACAGAGCCCAACTTGGGGCTTGAACTCGTGAACTGTAAGATCATGACCTGAGCCGAAGTCAGATACTTGACCGAGTCACCCAGGCGTCCCTTCTCTTTATTTTTTAAAGTGATAACTGACTGAGCCACCCAGGCACCCCAGAGTTTTTCACTGAAAGAATGGTTTTTCTATTTCTGACAAAATGGTCATTGGAATTTTGATAGGGATTGCACTGAATCATTAGATTGCTTTGGGTAGTATGGATATTTTAACAACATTAAGTTTTCCAAACCATGAGTAATGGATGTTTTTCTATTTATTTGTGTCTTTTAAAATTCCTTCACCAATATTTTATAGTTTTAGTGTACATGTCTTTGTTTCCTTGTTTAGTTTATTCGTAAGTATTTTACCTTATTGATGATACTGAAATGGGGTTGTTTTCTTAATTCCTTTTGGGCTGTTCATTGTTAGCATATAGAAACACAACTGATTTTGGATTTCTGAGTTTGTATACTGGAACTTTGTTGAATTCTTTAATTCTAACAGTTGTGTGTGTGTGTGTGTGTGCGCGCGCACACACACACACGTATAATTCAGGTTTTCTACATATAAGATTGTGTCATTTGTGAACAGAGATCATTTTATTTCTTCCTTTCCAGTTTGGATGTCTTTATTTGCTTTTCTTCCCTAACTGCTCTGGCTAGAACTTCCAGTACCATATTGAATAGAAGTGGTGAAAGCAGCTACTCCTGCCTTGTTCTTTTAAAAAAGAATTTTTTTTTTTAATGTTCATTCATTTTTGAGATACAGAAACAGCGTGAGCAGGGGAGGGACAGAGAGAGGGAGACACAGAATCCAAAGCAGGCTCTAGGCTCTAAGCTTTCAGCATAGAGCCCCAACGTGAGGCTTGAACTCACAGACTAGATCATGACCTGAGCTGAAGTCAGATGCCTAACCAACTGAGCCACCCAGCACCTGTCCTTGTTCTTGATCTTAAAGCAAAAGCTTTCAATTTTTTACTGCTGAGTATAATGTTACCTGCAGGCTTTTCATATATAGCTTTTATTATGTTGAGGTAATTTCCTTTTATTCCTATCTGGTGAGTGTTTTCATCATGAAAGGATGTTGAATTTTGTCAAATGCTTTTTCTATATCTATCAATGATCATGTGGTTTTTGCTCTTTGTTCTATGAATTTGGTGTATGTTGATTGACTTTTGTATGTTGAATCATCCTTGTATCCCAAGTATGAACCTCACTTGTTCACAGTGTATAATCTTTTACTGTGCTGTTGAATTTGGTTTTCTAGTATTTTGCCTAGGATTTTTGCATCTATGTTCAGAAGAGATATTGGTTTGTAGTTTTCTCATAATATCTTTGGCTCAGGGTAATGATAGCTTCAGAAAATGAGTTCAGAAGTGTCCCCTCTTTTTCAATATTTTGGAAGAATCTGAGAAGAACTGGCATTAATTCTTGTTTAATTGCTTGGTAGAATTCTACAGTGAAGTCATCTGGTTCTGGTCTTTTTGCTGGGAAGCTTTTGGTTACTGATTCAATCTCCTTACTAGTTATTAGGTCTGTTTGGATTTTCTGTTTTTGCATGATTCAGTTTTGGTAGGTTGTATGTTTCTAGAAATTTATCCATTTCTTCTAGGTTATCCAATTAGTTGGAATGTAATTGTTCAAAGCAGTCTCATAATGTTTTTTTATTTTTGTGGCATCAGTTGTAATGTCTTGTTTTTCATTTCTAATTTTAGTAAATGAGTCTTTTCTCTTTTTCTCAGTTTGGCTAAGAGTTTGTCAAATTAACTAATGTTTAAAAAAAACAACTGTTTTGTTAATTTCTTCTATTATTTTTCTATTCTCTATTTCATTTACTTCCTTTTTAAAAAAATGTTTATTTATTGAGAGAGAAAGTGAGAGAGACAGAGAACACAAGTGGGGAAGGGGCAGAGAGAGAGAATCCAAAGCATGCTCCATGCTGTCAGCAAAGAGCATGACACTGGCTCAATCTCACAAACCAGGAGATGATGAAGTGAGCCAAAATTAAGAGTTGGATGCTTAAATGAGTGAGCCACTCAGGTGCCCCATTTATTTCTGCTCTAATAATATTTATTATTTTTTTTCCTTCTTCTAACTTGGGGTTTAGTTCTTTTTTTAAGTTCTTTGAAATGTACAGTTCGGTTGCTAATGAGGTCTTTCTTCTCTTTTAGTATAGGCATTTATGTTATAAACTTCCCTGTGTTATTGCTTTTGTTGCATCCTGTAAGTTTTAAATTGTTAAGGCTTTTTTTGTGTCTGTGTGTGGTCTAATATTTGATCTGTCCTGGAGAATGTTCTCTGAATATGTATGAGAAGAATATGTATTCTGCTGTTGATGGGTGCAGTGTTCTGTACGTATCTATTAGGTCAAATCATTTTATAATGTCCAAGTCCTCTGTTCCCTTATTGATTTTCTGTTTGTTTATTCTATACATTATTAAAAGTAGAATATTGAATCCTACTATTATTGTGTTACTATCTATTTCTTGCTTCAACTCTGTCCATGTTTGCTTTGTATATCTGGGTACTCTAATGTTAGGTGCTTATATATTTATAATTATTATATCTTTCATTGTATGAAATTGACCTTTATATCATTATATAATCTTTCTTATAACAGTTCTTGACTTAAACTCTATTTTGCCTGATACAAGTATGGCCACTCCTGCTCTCTTTTGGTTACCATTTATATGGAATACCTTTTTCCATACTTTTACTTTTTGCCTATGTGTATATTTATATATAAGGTAAATCTCTTATAAAAAGTATATAGTTGTATCTTATTTTTTAAATCCATTCAGCCACCCTATGTCTTTTGATGGGGGAGTTTAATCCATTTATTTTTAAAGTTAGTACTGATAGGGAAGGACTGACTATCACCATTGAAAAAATTTTGTCTGTCTTATGGTTATTTTGTCCCTCTTTTCTACTCTTGCTGCTTTTCTTTGTGTTTCATTGATTTTTTTTTGTATAGACTTTTGATTCCCTTCTCATTTCTTTCTGTGTATATTTTATATTTTGTGTGTGTGTGTGGTTTCTATGAAACTTACATAAAACATCTTAGAGTTACAACAATCTATTTCACGCTGATAATACTTCAGTCATATACAAAAACTCTACTCTTTTATGTCTTCCCATTCAAACTTTATGTTAATTGATGTTACAAATCACAAATACAAATGTGTATCCATTAACATAGTCTTATAGTTTTTTTGTGATTTTATCTTTTAAACTCTACACCAAAATTAAAAGTGCTTTACATACCACCATTACAATATTACAGATTTTTGTATTTGTTTATATATTTACCTTTGCTGGTGAATTTTATATTTCAATATGCATTTGTGTTGCCGTCTAGCATCCTTTTGTTTCAATTTGCAATTTGTCCTTTTATTTCAATTTACTGCAAACTGTAACGAAGACCTTGTAGTGGTGATAAACTCCTCAGATTTTGCTTATCTGTAAAAGTCCTTATTTCTCTTTAATTTCTGAAGGACAGCTTTGCTGGAAACAGTAGTCTTGGTTGGCTGTTTTTCTCCTCTCAGGACTTTGGATATATCATCCTACTCCTTTCTGGCCCATCAAGTTTTTGCTAAGAAAGCCACTGATAATCGTATAAAAACTTCTTTAAACATTATGAGTTGCTCTTGTTACTTTCAAGATTTTTTAGTTATCTTTAACTTTTGGCAGTTTGTCATGTGCCTTAATGTAAGCCTCTTTGGAGGCTTACAGCCATTATTTCTTCATATAAGCTCTCCCTTTCACTTTTCTCCTTCTGTAAGTCTCATGATGCATATATTGGTTTGCTTGATGTTGCCCTATAAATTCCTTAGGGATTTTCTTTCTTCACTTGTCTTCATTTATTTTCACTTTTTTCTTCTGAATTGATAATTTCAAATGATATTTCTTCAAGTTCTTCCTTTTGCTTGATTTAGTCTGCTACTGAATGCTTCTACTGAAATTTTTTTTTCAAAGTTTTAAAATTTATTTTGAGAGAAAGAGAGCAAGCAGAGGAGGGGCAGAGAGACAAGGAGAGAGACAATGCCAAACAAACTCCAGGCAGTTAGTGCAGAGCCTGAAGTGGGGCTCAATATCACAAACTGCGAGATCATAACCTGAGCGGAAATCAAGAGCCCGATGCTTAACCAACTGAGCCACCTGGCACCCCTCTAGTGAAATTTTCAAATTAGTTATTCTTCATTCCATAATTTCTGCTTGGTTGTTTTTTAATTATTTCTATGTCTTTGTTGATATTCTCATTTTGTTCATGCATTGTTCTCCTGATTTTGCATAGTTGTGTATCTGTATTCTCTTGCAGCTCATTTAGCTTCAAGAAAATTACTTTGAATTCTCTGTTAGGAAGTTCATAGATGTCTGTTTCTTTGGGGTTTGGCTTTTGGAGATTTATTTTGTTAATGTGATTGAATCATGTTTCTCTGTTTCTTCATGTACCTTGTGATTTTTTTCCTGAGTTTTATGCATTTGGAAAAACAGCCACATCTCCCAGTCTTTATAGAATGGCTTTGTACAGAGGAAGACATTCACCAAACAGCCCAGCTACAGAATATGAGGGTTTTGTGATTTCTCTTGGCTGTGTATGTAACTTCCTAATCAGAGGTTTGCAGGTTTCTTTTTCAGGAGACCATAATCTTACTCCCTCTGGTGTTTGCCTGCAGCACTGCAGTCTCTCTAGTGCTGCAGCAGCAAGTCAACTGCTCTCCTTTAATCTCAGTGGCCTCTTAGCATCCAAAGTGTGTCAGCTCAAGTACCCTAAGTCAGAAGAGACAGAAACCAATCCTTTGCGTAGCACCCTCCCCCACAAACTGAACTGCTGCATGCACTCTACACTCTTTTCCCTTCTTTCCAGAGGATGAGCTGGGAGTTGCATGCTTTCTCCCCACCACACTGAGCTATGCCAGCCTCTGCATTATTTTAGGCTCTCTAGTGTCACTGCAAGTTGCCCTTGCTCTCACTTGCTTTCCGTGGCACCAAGGCACCCAAACTATGCTGGTTTTATCAGCACTCTAAGTCAGATGAGACAAACCAGTTCCTTGGGCAGTCTTCAAAAGTTGAAACATTGGATATACATTCCACGCTTCACTCTCCTTCTCCTTCCAGTGAGAGGCTACAAGTTGGGTGTTTTCTGATGATCATAATAAGCTGTGCTGGCTTAGAGTCTTTCCCATTTTAATGCAGCTTTTCTTGGCTTGTTCTTAGCTTTGCGCTCACCTGGGGCATTGCAATTTCTTAACTGGTTTGTGGAATTCTCACAAAGGTATTTTGGTCCGTATATTGTTGTTAAGTTAGTGTCTCTGTGGAGAAAAGAAGGGTCGGACTTCCTATTCCATGATTCATTAACAATGTTTTCGCTATATGAGATAAAATATTGACGATGAAGAGGCTAAAAAAATGATTAAAAGTAATAAATGAGTCATAATTTTTCATATAAAATACAACAAGTAAGATCAAATTTAAATTGAAGGCAAACACTACTTATGAATGTATTAGGTTTCATAAAAAAGAAAAATTTTGAGAACTTGGTAAATAAGCTACATGAAGATATATGAAAGAAACAGTTGATTTACTTAGATTAGATGAGGAAGTTGAGAAGGGCAGTGCTTATAAATAGTACCTCAATAAATATTTATGGAAGTGAACTGCTAATTATCTTTACTTATGTAAAGAGAAACTAAATAAGTGATGATAAGCAGTTGTCTGGTCCAGTAAGTGCCAATCAAGAGGGTAAGCAATAAGATCACAGCAGGAGAGAATTAGGAAAATTCTTCTAAAAATAAGAACTACAAGAAATTAACATACTTCTTCAAGGACTATTTTATAATTCTCTTAAAGAATTTGTTTTATGTTTATCCATTTTTTGAGAGAAAGAGAGAGAGACAGAGCACAAGCAGGGGAGGGGCAGAGAAAGAGGGAGACAAAATCTGAAGCAGGCTCCAGGCTCTGAGCTGTCAGCACAGAGCCTGACGTGGGGCTTGGACCCATGAACCGCGAGATTGTGACCTGAGCCAAAGTTGGACGCTTAACCGACTGAGCCATTGAGGTGCCCTTTAGGAATTTTTTCTCATAAAGAAAAAAACAAAACTCCATGGTTTTTAGTAGCAAGGTGCAAGAAATTTAACTAGAAGACTTATCTACTTAGGACAGATTGAAAAGCATAAGACTGGACCAAAACGTATGATAATATACTCTAGGGTACAGGTACTGAATCTGGTGACACTAGTGAGGATGAATGAAAGAAGGGCTGGAATAAAAACTTGAAATAATTTGAACAGAAGGAGGAGTTAAGGAAAAAATAGCATTGGTAACAAAAAAAAAAAGTAATGTTCTTGCTTATGTTGATCATTTTCCTTCGCTGTTTCCATTCTCTTGTCTTATTCTGGAAGCTCTGCTATCATTTCCCTACTCTGCTTGCCCAAGGTTTTCCTTTCATTTATTTACTCACTCACCCATTCGACTCGTTTATTGAGAGACAGTCATTGTCATAGATCCTGGGAACGGTATGATCAATTACTGGGAACAAGATAGATCAATTACTGCAAGGAGCTTAGGATGGAGTTGAGGAAATAGTTGAAAAGGGAGAAAAGCACTATACTGTAATGGGCTTGCAATAAAGTAAGAGAACTGCAGAGCACTAGAGGAGAACACAGGAGGGTACTTTGCTCAGCTTTGGAAGTTGACCAAAAGCCTTTTGGAGGAAACGGAGGATAAGTAGGAGTTATCTAGGAGGAAAGATAGAAGAAAAACATTTGGGGAAATTGAAAATTGCAGCACTGAATTCAAGATGGAAGTGGCAGAAGTAAAACTAGAGGTAAGCAGAAGCTAGATTGTAAGCAATTTTAAGGAGTTAGAACTTTAAGAACAAATAAGAAGCTATTAAATGGTGAAAATCATTAAAGGAGTATGAAAGGTTTAGATTTGCATTCAGAAAGATAAAAAATGGTTGTAGAAAAAGGGATAAAAAAACACTGTAAACAAGTTTCATTTGGATAAGTAGGTGGATTCTTTCAGATATTGTGAAGAAGAGCATTGAGATGATAAATTTAACTTTGGTCATGTTGAGTATGAGATACTTCTGGAATATCCAACAAGAGATTTACAGTAGATGATTAGAAATATCAGTGTGGGGGTGCCTGAGTGGCTCAGTCGGTTGAGCATCTGACTTCAGCTCAGGTCATGATCTCACAGTGTGTGGGTTCGAGCCCCACGTCTGGCTCTGTGCTGACAGCTCAGAGCCTGGAGCCTGCTTTGGATTCTGTGTCTCCCTCTCTGTCTGCCCCTCCCCCCGCTCACACTGTGTCTCTGTCTTTCAAAAATGAATAAACGTTTAAAAAAAGTTAAAAAAAAAAAGAAATATCAGTGTGAAGTTTAGGGAAAAGACCTAGGTTTACTGAAGCTTTGTAGGTGGATGACCTTACCCATATAGAATACAGTGTGAATGCACAGTCTAAGGGAGAACTCTGAAAAATAACCGATATTTAATGACTGAGCCAAAAGTAGGAGCCTTCAAAGAAGCTAGAGAAAGAGGAAACCGTTTAAAAGAGGGAACACCATTTGCAATGACATAGATGGAGACAGACTATTATGCTATGTGAAATAAATTTGTCACAGAAAGACAAATACCATATGATTTCATTCATGTGTGGAATTTAAGAAACAAAACAAATAAGCAAAGGAAGAGAAAAAGAGAAAGGAAAATCCACAAAACAGACTTAAATTAACTATAGAGAACTGATGGTTATCGGAAGGGAGGTAGATGGGGGGATGGGTTAAATAGGTAATGGGGATTAAGGAGTGCACTTGTTATGATGAGTACCGGGTACTGTATGAAATTGCTGAATGACTATATTGTACACCTGAAACTAATATTACACTGTATGTTAACTAACTGGAATTTAAATAAAAACCTAAAAAAGAAAATGAAAAAAAATATTAAGGATATATTAAGGAAAAATTATGTTAGGGAAAAATTAAGGAAAAATAGAAAACACAAATAAAAAAAATAAAAGGAGAGAACAATGTCAAGGAAGATAATTGTTTCAAGGAGAGAGTGATTAAAAGTGGTACCCAACCCTGACCTGCGTCCTCTAGGCTTTCCCTTTCTTTCTTAGAACTAGGCCCTCAGGGGTGGCAGTCAAATTATCTGATAAATTTACCTAAAATCGATGGATTCTAAAGGCTTAATCTGTTACCCCAAACAGGATTTTCATTGAGGTAGTTTTTTGAGACAATGCCTTCATTCCAAAGAATAATTATTATAATAATAACATTAATACTAGTAGTGCTAGTAGTAGTAACAATAGCAGCTAACATTTATTGAGTGATTATTGTGTACCAAGCATTTCACTATTTAATCCTCATAACAACCCATGGGGTAGATACAGTTGGTGTCCTCATTCTGCAGATGAGGAAACGGAGGCACCAAGACACTGAGCACTTATGCAAGTTCATGCAAGTGGAGAAATTAATGTTTGAACATAAGTAGTTTAACTCTAGAGCCTGTTTTCTTTTAGAAGATGAGGCAGTGGAGACAAGTGTTTGAGACCTGTAGATTTTTCAGTGTACCTCAAAATATATTCAAAGGGTTACCATTTGCTCTGTTTATGCATAAGCCTAAATTTGAGTAGCGTATCAGTTTAGAGGGCACAAGCTTACTCCATCACAGATCTTGCTTACTGAAAATTGTTTTATTGTTTCCTTAAATTAGAATTAACAATTGAGACCTATAATATTTTAAAAACTAAGGGATTTTAATGAGCCCTCTTCACATTACAGGTAATATTTGGCAAATTTGATGGTGAGTGTGCTGATAGGTTTCTTAAAGATATTTAAGATCATTATCATTAAAATGATGATGGCAAAAATGGAATATCTGACATTTGTGTATGGGTATTAAAAGTATGTGATAAGTGGGGTTATTAATAGAAAATCATGTATTATATAATATTCTAAATTAAATATAATTTCTGAAACCTTTGCTTGAGTATTAAGATGAGTAGGAGGAACCCTAAAAATAATAAAGTTCAGTTGATTAGAATAAGACTAGCAAACTTTTACACATAAAGTAGAAAAAGCAAGCCACATAGAAAGTTAGGAGCTACAGATAAATACCTAAAATTTTTCACTTAATAGTTCTGGTAAGGATTTTGATGATATTCATCTCATCTGCATCCCATTGAACCCTGTTCTATTATATAATGAGTGTCCCCAATAAAATAGTAATGTCTTCAAGTAAACATGTCCTTAAGATAAAATTATTTTAAAATTAAAAGTCCATTAGAAATCTAGGATAAATGTGCTAGTCTTTGAGAACTGGCAAAACAATCTGGAAAAGAGTTATTTGAAAAGGAGAGAATTGCTGAGTCAGTTCTGAAACCGAGCCATGGGAAATCCCTTACTTTAGAAGTGTTTCAACTGAATCATGATTCTAGTTTCTTGCTGCTGAAGAAGTAAAATTTCTTTTTTTTTTAATTTTTTTTTTCAACGTTTATTTATTTTTGGGACAGAGAGAGACAGAGCATGAACGGGCGAGGGGCAGAGAGAGAGGGAGACACAGAACTGGAAACAGGCTCCAGGCTCTGAGCCATCAGCCCAGAGCCCGACGCGGGGCTCGAACTCACGGACCGCGAGATCGTGACCTGGCTGAAGTCGGACGCTTAACCGACTGCGCCACCCAGGCGCCCCAGAAGTAAAATTTCTTAATTCATTCAAAGGAGAAAGTCAGTTCTGTTTTTATATAACCCAAAACCTGGAGCCTATATTTTACTTACTTTATAATTCATTCAAATAAGAATCTCCAGATATTAGCATACAATTTTATACATAGTTAAATGAAAAAGGATGCTTTCTTTTAGGCACCTAGTTAGGATGCAGATAAATTATTCCGTATTCTAGGGATATTTGTGCCTACATAACTACTGTTGTCTATTACATTAGGGTCAGAATTGACATGATTTTACTATTCTAGGTCTTCACCAACACAACTTTATTAATCCAGAAAACTCTTACCTGGGAAGATAAAACTTACAAATACTTTAGTATTCATTCTAGGAACTTCTTGAAAGATCCATGAACTCTTAAATAGCATCAAAGATACTTGACATAGCAAGACCATTTTAAACTCTCACCCTCAAACCCTTGCACTGGAGGTGGCTTGCATATTGCTGTGGTACAAAGGCCCTTCCCATGGAGTGAGGCATGCTGTGGGCACAGGGTCCTGGCCTCCACTGCTGGCTTTGGGGGACTGGCCTGTTTCAGGACTGTCAAGTGGCCTGGCCCTCAGGTGTGGCTGGAGATATGGGAGGAGGGGCAGCCGTGGGGTAAGGAGCACCTGGTGTTTGACACAGTAGATCACAGTAGTTCCAAGTTTGACACTGATATGCTGGTTTCACTTCTGAGGCAAGAAAATGCACATGATATTTGTGTAATAAAAATTCCTCCAGGGGCACCTGGGTGTCTTGGTCAGAAGTGTCTGACTCTTAGTTTTGGCTCAGGTCATGATCTCACAGTTTGTGAGTTCAAACCCTGCATTGGGCTCCGCACTGACAGTGTGGAGCCTGCTTGGGATTCCCTCTCTCTGCCCCTCCCCTGCTCGTATTCTCTCTTTCTTTCTCCCTCAAAATAAATAAATAAACTTAGAAAATTAAAAACAAATTCCTTCAGGGGCGCCTGGGTGGCGCAGTCGGTTAAGCGTCCGACTTCAGCCAGGTCACGATCTCCCGGTCCGTGAGTTCGAGCCCCGCGTCGGGCTCTGGGCTGATGGCTCAGAGCCTGGAGCCTGGTTCCGATTCTGTGTCTCCCTCTCTCTCTGCCCCTCCCCCGTTCATGCTCTGTCTCTCTCTCTGTCCCAAAAATAAATAAAAAATGTTGAAAACAAACAAACAAACAAATTCCTTCAGTTATGAAATACATAGATTACTTTGTGATTGGGCATGGAATCTCTACCAGATACTTACATGTCATAGCTACTTCATTGTGAAAATGTACAAACACCTGAGATATAAAAAGTGAGCCTCACATTAAGATCTAAAGGAAGACAGATCAGAAGACTTAGTATTGTAAAATGGCAATACTACCCAAAACAATCTACAGATTCACTTATACCTATCAAAATCCTGATGGCTTTTTTCTTTTTTTCAGAAACGGAAAAGTCAATCTTCAAATTCATATGTAAGGGACTCTAAGAGTTAAAACAATTTGAAAAAGAAGAACAAAGTTGGAGGGCTCTCAATTCCCAATTTAAAAACTTACTACAAAGCTACAGTAATCAAAACTGTGTAAGACCAGTATAAGTTTAGAAATATAGATCAATGGAATAGAATTAAGAGTCCAGAAATAAATCGATATATCTATGGTAAACTGATTTTTGACAAGGGTGCCAAGACCATTCAATAGGGGAAAGAACAGTGTCTTCAATAAATGGCACAGGGACAACTGAATATCTGCATGCAAAAGAATGAAGTTGGATCCCTACCTCACACTATATACGAAAAATTAAATGAATCAATGACCTAAATATAATAGCTAAAACCATATTAAAAGAAAACATAGGAGTAAAGCATCATGACCTTGGATTTGGCAATGATTTCTTAGATAGGATACCAACAGCATACACAACAAAAGAAAACTTAGATAAATTGAATTTCATCAAAATTAAAAAATTTTGTGCAAAGGACATTACCAATAAGTGAAAAGACAACCTAGAGAATGGGAGAAAATATATGCAAGTAATATATCTGATGAGGATCTAGTATCCAGAATACATGAAGAACTTTTATAACCAACAGCAAAAAGACAAACTAATCAATTAAAAATTGGGTAAAGAACTTGAACAGGTATTTCTCCAAAGAAGATACAAATGGCAAACAAGTATATGAAAAGATGCTCCACATTTTTACTCATTAGGGAAATGCAAATCACAAAGCGATACTGCTTTCCTCCTACTAGAATGGCTGTAAAAAAAAATAAAGTAAGTTTTGGCAAGGATATGGAAAAATCGGGATCCTTGGATACTGCTGTTGAGAATGTAGAATGGTTTAGCCATTGTGGCAAATAGTTTGGCAATTCCTCAGAATGTTAAACATAAATTACCATCTGACCAGCAATTCCACCTTCTAGGTATATACCGAATAGAACTGAAAACAGATACTCGAACAAATACATGTACAGGCATGTTCAAAGCAGCATTGTTCACAAAAGCCAAAAGATGAAACATTCAAATGTTCACCAACTGACAGATGCATAAACAAAATGTATTAACTACACAATGGAATTTTATGCAGGAATTTTACTCCTTCCAAGAAGGAATGAAATACTGATTTTTGCTACAACATGGATGAACCTCAAAAATATTAAGCTAAGCAAAAGAAGCTAGACAAAATCATCACATATTTATATGGAATTGTATGATTCCATTTATATAAAACATCCAGAATAGACAAATCTTCAGAGAAAAAAGCAAGATTGGTAGTTGCCAGGGGCTGGGGGGAGTAGGGAGTAGAGAGTAACTGCTTAATGGGTATGGGATTTCCTTTTGGGGTGATGAAAAGGTTTTGGAACTACATAGAGGTGGGGATTGTACAACATTGTAAATGTACTAAATACTACTGAGTTGTTTACTTTGAAATGCTTTATTTTTGGGGCCCTGGGTGGCTCAGTTGGTTAAATGTCCAACTCGATTTTGGTTTAGGTCATGAAATTGAGCCCTGTGTTAGGCTCTGTGCTGAGCATGTAGCCTGCTTAAAGTTTTATCTCTCCCTCTGCTCCTACCCTTCTCTTTCTCTGTCTCAAAAAAAAAAAAAAAAAAAAAAAAAAAAA
>NW_024412396.1:42159755-42196616 GCF_014898765.1 Herpailurus yagouaroundi | reverse complement strand
AAAAAAAAAAAAAAAAAAAAAAAAAAAAAAGCTTTATTTAATGTGAATTTCACCTTAATTTAAAAAAAAAATTGAAAGAAAAGACACTGATGACTGGCTCTGTTTGGACTTTGGGAGCCATGGTAATTCATTTGATGTTCCAGAAACTAAATAAACCTATTAATTAGAGAAATTACATACCCTGTATTCCTACAATAGTTTAGATGGCATCTGAAACATGAAGACTTCATTCTTAGAAGAGAAGATGGTACTTCATATCTGACTCCAGTGGAATATGAGTAAGAATAAAATGAAATGAACTGTTTCAGTCATTTCAGATTTGAAATGAAAAATATAACTCCTTATCTCTGTGTAGTTGGTTAGGTTGTGGTTAACACAAGCCTTCTCTACTTCCTGGGTATGCATGCTGACGTGTTAAGGTAGTAGTTAAACGAGCTAATACACCAAAAATCAATGTGTTCAAATCACAATTTTAATATGTTGTCTTTAATCCTGTGGATCTCCTGGAGTTAGCACTGGCTCTTTGTTCAACTTGAGTTTTGCTCAGGTTTTAATTTTGTTTAAATGCAAATGTTCTGCAGAATATGGCCAAAATTAAAAAAAAAAAAAAATCACACCACACACACAAAATCCTTGCCTTGCTATGTCCACCAATCCTAACCTATTTTATCATGATTTTACCCAATTCTAACCAAACTGCCACAATGAAAAACTCAACTTAAACCTAGTTTCAAAACATCCTACAATACCTCAAAGTTGAACTCACGCTGAAATGCTACTAATGGTGTTCTCTTTTATTACAAAAACTTATTTGTGGGGAGCTAGCATTTAACAAACATAGAAGCCACAGAGAGACCTAGTCAAGACTGACCTCCTTCTTAACAAAGCCCAAGACTCTTGATTTGATAACAGCAAGCTCCTCTGAGGCCCTCTGAGCCTCCAGCTTTAGAGAATAGGAGTGTCTCCCATCACTACAATGAGATAAGGAAGTCTCACATTAGTTTGAACTCTTGATTCTTCTTTCAGCTCTCCAATTGCTAAGTTAATTTTGTCTCCTAGGAATAAGAAAGCATTTTTAGGACTTCTTTGATAATCAGACCAGATATATAAAAGAGCTTTTATCCTTGGTGGAAATGTGACTTATCACATTACTATCTGTCTATTCTAGTCATTCATTCATTCATTCATTCATTCACTTATTTATTTTTTGTTGTTATACCTCTGTAAAGGGACAATTCATTGGAAAAAGATGGACATAGTCCCGGTAAGTCTATTTTTTCTTACTGGCCTTCAGAATTGAGAGGTTCAGGTTTCTTCTTAAAGTTGTGACCTTTAGATAAACTTTGCCCTGGGTCACTCATCAATGTCAGAGAAGTTTCCATGTTCTTGTTTTATTAGTGACAGTCTGGTTTTTGGAGAAAGGTCTCCATCAAGCCTTTCTATGTTCTGGAACTATAAATATGTCAGTTTGTAGTGGGACAGCACAGCCATTAGGTTTTGGAAGCCTGGCACATGAGGTGCCCAGCAACATTCTTGGCTGGATTATTCACAGGTGTTCAAGTTTGTCTTAGTCTAAATCTAAATCGATGTTCCTTCAGGCCAGACTCCTACTTCTTACATGTAGTTATGCTATAACCCGAAGTTTTGCACTTATCTTTAATTTCACCAAGGATAATTTAGAGTTACAGTGGCCACTTTGGGGAACTTTCAATTTAGACAAAATCGTTTGAAAACGAACGAAATCTTGCCATTTGTAATAATGTGGATGGAACTAGAGCGTATTATGCTAAGTGAAATGAGTCAGTCAGAGAAAGACAAATACTGTATGATTTCACTTATGTGGAATTTAGGGAAAAAAAAACCCAGATGAACATATGGGAAAGAGGAAAAAAAAAGAGAGAGGAAAGCAAACCATAAGAGACTCTTAATGATACAGAACAAACTGAGGGTTGATGGAGGGAGGTAGGTGGGGAATGGGCTAAATAATTGATGGCTACTAAGGAGGGCACTTGTTATGATGAGCACTGGGTGCCATATGTAAGTGATGAATCACTAAATTCTACTCCTGAAACCAATATTACACTATATGTTAACTAATTAGAATTTAAATAAAAATTTGGAGAAAAAATAAAATAATTTGAGAGATGCTATATAACAAAAAAGGAACAAAATCCCAAACATCCAATGGGCTGGATTTTTTTTATTATATGAGGAAATATCCAAAAGAAATTAAGATTCCAAAATTGGCTCCAAGAAATTCCTTGGCCAAGGTAAAATAAAAGTGTGAAAAACTTTAAACAATGTCTTTTTTAGATCCTCCAAAATCACATCTTGAACTTCGTGGATTTTATCCTACTATTTCTCTTTCTTCATCCTATACTGCCCCATTCCCCTCTGCCTCATCTCTCCCTCTGCTCCACTCCCCTTTCCTTTTGGCTGGCCAGAACTTCCAAAGCTCAGTTACCTCTTGAACTTCCTTCAGAACAGAAAACTGCCCCCTAGGGTTGATTTTAAGCCCTGTTCTTCCTCTGAGCTGAGAATTATCAATGATTTTCCAAAGCCTAGAAAGGATAGAATGAAATTTGCAGAGAAAGAATAATTCTAAAAGTTTATAATCCAGGGCTTCCAGATCTAAAACATTTAGTTAATATCTAGTAGAAGCTTGAGATGCAAAAAAATTCCAAAGGAAAGGCAGAAAAGGAAGAACCTGACTTGCTTAAGAAACCAGAGGGGTTTAGAAAAGCTATAGAAGTTGCTCAAGGTCTTTTGAAGGTTATTTACAAAGTCTTTCCTGAGAAAGTAGTTTGGGCTCTGATGTAGTCTTATAGGCAAAGAAAGGATGAGAACATTGGAGATTTCAGGGAGGGGCTCTTTAACACCTTTAGATAGCACTCAGGAGTAGACCTTAAAGTAGATGTGACTCCTAAGTCTCTCCTAGTTTTTTTTTTTGTAAACGGTCTTAAGACAAAAATAGAGGATTTTGTATGTAAGCAAAAACTAATATGGAAAATAATACCATTGCCAGACTTCTAGCATCCTGCTGAGTATTTTGAGTCTTAGAGCAATAACAACAAAAAACTCAATTAATGGATGGCCTTACAGATAAAAACAAGTAGATGCTCCTATCAGGGTTTTTAAATCCTGAAAGGAGGAATCTTTTGATAAAGATACTTATAGATACTATATATAAAAAGGACATTGAAAAAAAGAACTATTTTATCTTAGTTAAGAAACTAAAGGGGAAAAAAATGAAGTAAGTTAATGAAGGTGCTCTGAAGGAGAATCAAGTGCCCAGTTTTTTGTTCTACCCTTAAATTCCCAGGGACAAATTTCTCTAAATTCTCAAGGGCAACCTTATAACATTTTTTGTTATTGATACAGGGCATATAGTATCAACCTTAAACTCTATCACTGTTACATGATCTCCCCACTGGAAGTAAAAAACTATGTACTGGTGCGCATCTCTAATAATCCTCTGACAGTTCCATTCATAACTGTATGCCCTAGATATTTAACAGAGGAATATACTTCCCTCCTCTGTGATATCATACCTGCTAACTTGATAGGAGTGTATTGTATAAATGAAATTGCTAGATTAAATACTCTTCCTTGAAATCTCTTAGGACTTCCCTATGTCTTTTTAAAAAATGTTTACTTATTTTTGAGACAGAGAGAGAGGGGGAGAGAGAACGCACACAAGCGGGGGAGGGGCAGAGAGAGAGGGAGACACAGAATCTGAAGCAGGCTGCAGGCTCTGAGCTGTCAGCACAGAGCCCGATGTGGGGCTCGAAGTTGTGAACTGCGAGATCATGACCTGAGATGAAGTTGGATGCTTAACCTACTGAGCCACCCAGGTGCCCCAAGGACTCCCCTTTTTGCGAGATTATAGCTAATTTGGGTATTGATTTGCCAGTACCTTTCTGTTTACATCAACCCCAAATTGAAAATCTCAAGGAAATGCCAGAACTTTTTCACTTTGTGGGCAAAAATTCAACTAATATAGCAAGAATTACTGGGGCTGAATATATTAAGATTCACACCAGCCATCCACACCTCTACTCCAAAGTACAAAATGCTCTCTTAAACCCAAATCTAAAGAAGCACTAAAATTGGTAGGTGAAAGTAAATAGAGAAAAGATTCGACATATTTTGTCCTTATTCTTGTAACACTTCTATCCTTCCAATCAAAAAGCCCAGTGGGTGGAGATATGGATTTGTTTAGTATGTCAGGCCTATAATAAAACAGTCATTCCCCTTTTTCACACAGAACCCATCCCTAAACCTCTTTTATCTTCACTGCCTCCTGAGGCTGCATATTTGATGGTGTAGGTTTATGTTTTGTTTTCTTTAATGACCATTTAGGTCAAAATAGTCAATATTTGTTTGCCTTCTCCTAAGAAAATCAACAATATACCTAGACTGTTAAGTTCCAAAGGTTTCCTGAAATACTCTCCTACTTTTCACAAATTTTCAACCAGGACCTAAAGGACTCTATTTCCCTGGGATTGTACTTTTATTCAATATGTGGATAACTTTTTGTTGTGTTCTAAAGATGGAGTTACCTCTAAGACTGATTCCATCTATCTACTTACGGTTTTAACGCACAAAGAAAATAAAGTTTCCAAAGAAATTACAATTTTGTCTATAAGGTCATTAGCTGGAATATGCTTTGTTTCAAGGAAGTAAATTTCCTACTCCCGACAGAGTAAGGACTTTATAAAACTTTCCCATGACAGTAACTAAGAGATAATTAAAAGGATTCCTGAGTCTCACTGACTTATTGCAGGCAATAAGTTCTCAACTTTTCTGAAGCTGCCATGCCAAAATAAGACTTAACCAGGTTCTCAGAAACTGAACCTCTTCCTTGGGTGCCAAACGTGAGCAGGGCTTCTGTGAGTTAAAATGAGCTCTTCAATAACTTCCTACCTAATTGTCATAAAACTTCATCCCTAGAATAAGAATGATCCTTTGCCAGAGGCAAATCTGCCCAGGTGGTAGAACTCTTGTGAGCACAGCAGAGATTTCCATTACCTAAAGATAACAGGGTTAATATATGCACTAATAGTAGATATGCTTTTGGGTTATTCCATGATTTTGAAATGCTTTGGAAATAAGGTGGGTTTTTGACCTCAGCAGGAATCCTAATTAAGAATGGTTAGCAAATTATAGAACTTTTAAATGCTCTAATGCTTTTTGAGGAAGTGGATAATACAAAATAGGAGCTCAAACAGAAGGAGATAATATAGAGGCTAAAGGAAATGTTTTGATTATTAATCATGCCAGACTGACAGACAGCCTTCACTAAGATTATAGAACTCAGAATACCCCAAGGGGCCAACTGTTTGGTTTAAAAGCCAGCTATGAAATCAGAAAAGAGGTACTAGGAGAATTCTCAATGTAAATTGACTATTGGCTATTTTAGTAGCACTGAAAGACCTCAAATGGAATCTTGTAAAAATTTTACATGAAATTACATACCAGTGAAAGAACAAATTTGCCAATGTACATACTTTACATCGATGGGAAAGCTTTACTATATTTCATTTGCCACCAACATAATCCTGGTAAAACTAAAGGTGGAACATGGACAAAAGCCCAAACCTCAGGGGCCCCCTTAAACACCTCTAAATAGATTATATAACACTAGTCTCTATAGTGGGTTTTGAATATGCCTTGATCATTCTTTGCTTGTTCTTGGGATGTTTGAAGTCTTTCCTTAACCATCAACTACAACTCTAACAGTAGCAAAATTTTCTTGATTTTGTGTTCCCAGCCTAGGGTCACAGGCTCCATGACCTCTCTAGTAATGGAGGCATCCATTTTACTGGGTCTATTACTAAAGAGTTTTGTAAAGCCTTGCCACTTACTTAAATATGTTATTGTCAGTCTCACCCCCAATCTTCAGGGAAGGTAGAGAGAAGAAATATAATTTTGAAAATTAAATAAGCTAAACTCTTAGAAGACTCTTGTACTTCCATGGTCTAAGGTATTATCTTTAATGTCAATGAGATCAAGTCTTTCTGGGGTTCATGAACTCCCCCACATGAATTAGTAATAGGCCAGTCCATACATGTAGGAAGATCACCTTTGATTCTAAATTCCACACTGAGAAGCAGATAGAGCTAATTATTGCATGGGATTATTCCTGCTGTCCAAGTCTCATAAACAAGTATGAACTGTCTTTCCTCAATACTCTTCTAAACAATCCTTGCACGACCTAAAACCCAGAGACATGGTCTTTTGGAAGGGACATCAGAGAAAGACAGCTCTGGTACCCCACTGGATGACCTTATAAGGTACTATTAGCAATGAGCACAGCAATGCAACTCCAAAGGTTTGATTTTTGTATTCATGTCTCAGAAATAATCCATTCTTGAATTTGTGGAAAAGCTGGGTTGTTTTTAGGAACTCTCTAGAGGCAGTCCTCTGAAAGAGACATTTTCTAACTAAGACCTGTGACCACGAGATGTAGAGAGCTTCTACCCAAGATCCACAGAACAAACACAACTGACTACCATGCTTTAATATGCATTCTTTGGTTCTTTATTTTCATTGTTATTCCCCACCCTGTGCGCCCCACCCTGCCCTCCTAGTTTAAGGCTTCTTTTAACCCTGTCATCTATATTGCCCTATTCTTAATATTGCTTTTTGCATTTTTAATTATTCATTGGCATGTGTCTAGTACCCAGCTATTATTTACTTGTAAACTAGCTAAAGCATACAACCAAACTAGTTTTGTACACATCTTTCTTTGGTAGCCACCCAGATTTTTTTGGTTCTACTTCCTTGTAATGAATCCATTGCTATCCTGGATAACTGGACTCAACTATTAGGTGACTTTTTCAGATGACAAAGTATATAATAGGCTAGAGAGATGGAAATCCAAAATCCCCTCTTAGATCATACCTAGACGAAAAGGTTCTCAGGGATTTTTTTGGTGTGAATTAGTTTTTATTTTTTTAATAAGTTTATTTATTTATTTTGAAAGAGAGAGTGAGTGTGAGCAGGGGAGGGGCAGAGGGAGAGAGAGAGAGAGAGGGAGAGGGAGAGAGAATCCCAAGCAGGCTCTGTGTGACAGCACAGAGCCCAATGTGGAGCTTGATCTCATGAACAATGAGATCATGACCTGAGCAGGAATCAAGAGTCAGAGCTGTAACTGACTGAGCCACCTGGGTGCCCCGGGAACTAGCTTTTGTAACCAAACTTAAATTTTTTTTTAATGTTTATTTATTTTTGACAGAGAGAGAGAGAGAGAGAGAGAGAGAGAGAGAGAGAGAGAGACAGGGAGCATGAGCAGGGGAGGGGCAGAGAGAGAGGGAGACACAGAATCCGAAGCAGGCTTCAGGCTCTGAGCTGTCAGCACAGCTGTTTCTTCTCTCAGAAAAAGACTGTTGGATAACTTAATTTTTAAAAGAGGTGGGAAAAGTGGGTCTTGATTTAAGAGTCAAAATCCTCCATAGTGTTTTTTCATAGTGGCTGTACCAATTTACAATCCTACCAACAGTACAAGGGTCCTCTTTTCTCCACATCCTCTCCAGCATTTGTTATGTCTTATCTTTTTGATGATAACCACTGTAACAGGCATGAGGTGATATCTCCTTGTGGTTTTGAAAATTTCCCTTATGATTACGAAGTGTTGAGTGCTTTTCAAGTACCTGTTGGCCACTTGTATATCTTTGGAAAAATGTTTGTTCAGGTCTTTTGCTCAGTTAAAAAATTGGATTATTATTATTATTGTTATTTTGTATTGAGTTGCATGAGTTCTTTATATATTTTGGATATTAGCCTCTTATCAGATATATTGTTTGCAATTTTTTCCCCGTTCCTTATATTGTTTTTTCATTTTGCCGATCATTTCCTTCACTCTGCAGAAGATTTTTAGTTTGATATCCTATTTAAAAAAATTTTTTTTAAATTTTGTTGTCCTTTAGGTGTTATATCCAAAAAAAATCATTGCCAAGACCCACGTAAAGGAGCTTTTTTCCCATGTGTTCTTCATGGAATTTCATGGTTTCAGGTCTTATATTTAAGTCTTTAATCCATTTTGAGTTAATTCTTTAAGTGCCGTTAAGACAGGTGTCAAGTTTCATTCTTTTTACATTTGCATATCCAATTTTCCCCTGCACCATTTATCATAAGAGTCTATCTTTTCTCCATTGACTATTTTTTTTAATGTTTTTATTTATTTTTGAAGGAGAGAGAGAGACAGAGCACGAGTGGGGGAGGAGCAGAGAGAGGGGGAGACACAGAATTCGAAGCAGCCTCCAGGCTGTAAGCTGTCAGCCCAGAGCCCAACGTGGGGCTCGAACCCACAAACTGTGAGATCGTGACCTGAGCGAAGCCGGACGCTCAACCTACTGAGCCACCCAGGCGCCCCTCCATTGACTATTCTTGACGCCGTTGTCAAGTATTAGTTGGCTATCTATGTATGGGTTTATTTCTAGGCTCTTGTTTCTGTTTCACTGGTCTATGTATATGTTTTTATGACAGTACCACACTATTTTGATTACTATACCTTTATAACAGAGCTTAGAATCAGGGAGTGATGCCTCTCTCTTTGTTCTTCTTTCTCAGGGTAGATTTGGCTACATGGGGTCTTTTGTGGTTCCACATAAATTTTAGGATATTTTGTTTTCTACTGTGTAAAAAATGCTGTTGGAACCTTGATAGGGATTGCACCGAATCAACAGATTGCTATGGGTAGTATGGGCATTTTAATAATATTAGCTCTTCCAATCCATGACCACGGGATAGCTTTCTATTTATTTGTATCTTCTTCAATTTCTTTTATCCATGTATCCTAAGTATTTTATTGTTTTGGATGCTAGTATAAATGGGATTATTTTCTTTCTTTATTTTTCAGAAAATTTCATTGTTATTGTATAGAAATGCTACTGATTTTTGTAAGTTAATTTTTATCTTACAACTTTACTGAATTCATTGATTAGTTCTAACAGGTTTTGGTGGAGTCTTTAAGATTTTCTAAGGATAAAATCATGTCATCTGCAAATATAGACAGTTTTACTTCTTCTTCTCTAATTCTGATGCCTTCTATTTCTTTTGCCTGATTGCTCTCTTTAGGACTTCCAGTACTATGTTGAATAAGGGTGAAAGAGTGGGTACCCTTGTCTTGCTCCTGATCTTAGAGGAAAAATTTTCAACATTTTACCACTGAGTATGATGTTAGCTGTGGGCCTGTCATGTATGACCTTTATTATGTTGAGGTTATCATGAATGGATGTTGAATTTTGTCAAATGCTTTTCCTGTGTCTATTAGATGATTATGTTTTTTCTTTCATTCTATTAATGCGTCACATTTATGTATTTGTGTGTATTGAATCATCCTTGATTTCCAGGGATATATCCCACTTGATCACAGTGAATGATTTTTTTTTTTTTAATTTATTGAAAGAGAGAGAGAGGGAAGGAGGGAGGGAGGGAGGGAGGGAAGGATAGTGCAGGTAGGGGAAGGGGAGAGAGAGAAGGAGAGAGAGTCTGCAGGTTCCACACTGCCAGAGCAGAGCCCGACTTGGGGCTGTAACTCACAAACCATAAAACAAACCATGACCCAAGCTGAAACCAAGATGCTCAACTGACAGCCACCCAGGAGTCCTGTGAATGATTCTTTTAATGTGCTGCTGAATTCAGTTTGTTAGTATTTTATTGAGAATTTCTAAATCTATATTCATCAAGACTATTGGCTTGTAGTTTTCTTTTGTTGTGTTGTCTTTGCCTGGCTTTGGTATTAGAGTGATGCTGGCCTTATAAAATGAGTTTGGGAGTGTTCCCTTTTCTAAAATTTTTTGTAAGAGTTTGAGAAGGATTGGCGTTAATTCTACTTTAAAGGTTTGGTAAAATTCACCAGGGAAGCCATCTGGTCCCGGTTATTCCTTTTTTTTTTTTTTTAATTTTTTTTAGTATTTATTTTTGAGAGAGAGAGAGAGAGAGAGAGAGAGAGAGAGAGAGAGAGAGAGAGAAGGCAGTCTCCAAGCTGGGGAAGGGCAGAGAGAGAGGGAGACACAGAATCTGAAGCAGGCTCCAGGCTCTGAGCTGTCAGCACAGAGCCCGACACAGGGCTCAAACCCATAAACCAGAGATCATGACCTGAGCCAAAATTGGATGCTTAACCGACTAAGCCATCCAGGTGCCCCCTGGTTTTTCTTTATTGGGAGATTTTTGATTACTGATTCAATCTCCTCACTAGCAATCAGTCTGTTCAGATTTTCTATTTTATGATTCAAAGGCTGGTTGTTTCTAATAATTTTTTCATATATTTTAGGTTATCTACTTTGTTGGGTATATAGTTGTTGTGGCTTAATTTTTTATCTCCTGGCTGAGAAAAAGGACTACAAACTCTGATCATAAGTCTCACATTTGTGTAGCTGGGTTCAGATATGTGATCTCCCCAGTCCTAAGTGCTGCTATACAATTGCTGTCTCATCAAATGGCTCAATAAATGATCATCCAATAACAACAACAGTCAACAAAAGAGAACTTGACACCTATGAAGATTGAGACAACTTCTCTAGACAGTTGACTACTATTGTGATTTCTTAGTAAAGGTCTGGATTGACTGACTGATGACACTCTCAGACATCAGGCTGAAGACTGACCACAAGGATAACCTTGATACCTGAAATCATCTATAAGTACACAACTTTCTGTCTTTATTAGCATAACATTACTATTCCATTGTGTTTATTAACATAACTTCACTATTCCAGAAAAATCTCCCCTAAAAGACAGAAGTTGTAAGTAACTTCATTACACATTCTAGAACTTCTTAAATAGTCTGCTTGACATTCTCTCTCTCCCTCTCTGTTCTTCCCCCACTTGTTCTATCTCTCTCTCTCAAAATAAATAAATAAACTTTAAAAAATAGAAATTATCAAAAGACAATTTACATACCAAGACTCTCAGAATCCCTTGCCTTGCTATGTCCATGATTCTGAGATGATTATATAACAATCCTTACTTAATTTTAATCAAGCTCTACATTAAAAGATCTACTTTAAATAAAAAATCTCCTAGGTGTCCTGAGTTTGTCCTTCCCTTTCTGAGAAAGTATTAGTTGAGACTATGATTTTGTTGAAGTGGTATTCTCCTGTATCGTATGTGATATAAAATTTATAAGAAATATATATTTGTTCATTCAGAAGACCAAAATATATTCCTCAGATATATTTGGTCTTCATCCACAGTTCTTGAGAATACCTCAGAGCCTTAGGATGAAATGAGTATCTTATTATTAATCATGGTGACTTTTAGACCCCATCCTAAGGCAGGGGCTCGTTTCCAGGAGGACCAAGTGATTTTTCATGTGATTAAAGGGCTGGAACTTTCAGTGGTACCTGGGTGGCTTATTTGGTTGAGCATTTGACTCTTGATTTTGGCTCAGGTCATGATTTCATGGTTCGTGATTTTGGGCCCTGTATAAGGATCTGTGCTGACAGTGCGGAGCCTGCCTGAAATTCTCTCTCTCCTCTCTCTCTGCCCTTCCCTGCTCTGTCTTCCAAAATAAATAAATAAGCATTAAAAAAAAAAAAAAAGGGTTGGAACTTTCAGTCCTACTCCCCCAGCCTCTGAGGTTGAATCAGCCAGTGGCCAATGAATTGGTCAATCATGACTATGTAATGAAGTCGTCATAAAAACCCAAGAAGAAGAGCTTCTGGGTCCTTCTTTTACAGAGAGCTTCCACACCTGGGGAGCTAGCATGCTTCCATGTGCCTCAGAGCCAGGCACCAAGCTCCACAAGGACAGAAGCTCCTTTGTTCTGGATGTTGCCTTATGTTTCTCTTTATCTGGTTGTTGATTTGTATCCTTTATCATATCTTTTAGTAAACTGATAAATGAAAGTAAGTGCTCCCCTGAGTTCTGCAAGCCACTCTAGAAAATTAATGAAACCTAAGGAGGAGGTCACTGGAACTTTCAATCTATAGCCAGTTGGTCAGTAGCACAGGTAACAGCCTGGGGCTTGAAAATGGCATCTGAAGTGGAATATGGACAGCAGTCTTGTAGGACTGAATCCTTAACCTGTGGAATATGATGCTATTTTTGGGTAGATGGTGTCAGAATTGAGTTGAATTCTTGGACATCCTGCTGGTGTCTGAAAAGTGCTTGGTGTTGTGTGTGTGTGTGGACACTCCCATCAAGGTGGAATTAGGCTGCAAACCTTAAAAGACCACAGGAAGAATAAACTCAGGTTTATTATCAACAGGTTGTTTTGATGACATTTTTGAGGCGCCAAAGGAAAGTTCTTACTTAGAAAAACATTACCAACGTTA
Organism: Herpailurus yagouaroundi; assembly: GCF_014898765.1. Taxonomy (NCBI): domain Eukaryota; kingdom Metazoa; phylum Chordata; class Mammalia; order Carnivora; family Felidae; genus Herpailurus; species Herpailurus yagouaroundi. Next base: position 42,184,332 of record NW_024412396.1, on the reverse strand, counting down.
ACTCCTCCTTGGATAATTCTAGAAAAACTCCAAGTTTTAATCTTAGAAGTGAAGTTATAACTCCGTTCTTTTTTCTAGGATCTGTTGATGATGTTTTGTTTTGACAAATTTCTATGTATGCTAACAAAGAAGTTGATTACAGGCATATCTTGTTTTATTGTATTTCACATTAAGGTGCTTTGCAGCTACTGTGTTTTGTTTTATTTGGTTTTGTTTTTTAACAAGTTGAAGGTATATGGCAACCCTGCATCAAGCAAGTCTATTGGTGCCATTTTTCCAACATTTGCTCACTTCATGTCTCTGTGTTACACTTTGGCAATTCTCTCAATATTTCACACTTTTTCATCATTATTATATTTGTTATGGTGATCTGTGATCAGTGATTAAAACTCACTGAAATTTCAGAGAATGGTTAGCATTTTTTAGCAATAAGGTATTTTTATTTTTTTTTTAATTTTTTTAATGTTTATTTATTTTTGAGACAGAGAGAGACAGAGCATGAATGGGGGAGAGGCAGAGAGAGAGGGAGACACAGAATCGGAAGCAGGCTCCAGGCTCTGAGCCATCAGCCCAGAGCCTGACGCGGGGCTCGAACTCACGAACCGTGAGATCGTGACCTGAGCTGAAGTCGGACGCTCAACCGACTGAGCCAAGCAATAAGGTATTTTTAAATTAAGGTGTATACATTTTTTTATATGTAAGGCTACTGCATATTTACTAGACTACAGTATAGTGTAAACATAACTTTTTATGCACTGGGAAACAAAAAAATACATGTGACTTGCTTTTTTGCGATATTCACTTTATTGTAAGTGGTCTGGGACCAAATCTGTAATATCTCTGACGTATACTTGTATAGTTTTCTTCACCTTGACTATATTTTGGAAATGTTTTCCATGAGAATAGGCAACTCAGTAAATAAATGAAAAAACGATGATAGTTACCTTGCTGAGAGAGAACTCCGAGGAGCTCACACTTGAATGGAGTCTTGAAGGATAAATAAGAGTTTTCTAGGGGACGCCTGGGTGGCTCAGTTGGTTAAGTGTCTCACTCTTGATTTTGGCTAGGGTCATGATCTTGCAGTTCGTGGGACTGAGCCCTGTGGGGCTGGTAATTAGGCTCTGTGCTGTTAGCTGGGGATTCTCCCTTGGGATTCTCACTCATCCTAGCTCTCTGCCCCTCCCTTTCTTGTGCTCCCCTCTCAAAATAAATAAATAAATCTAAAAAAAATATTTCCTAGGAAAACAAGAGGAATGGATACTTTATGCAGTGGGGGAAAGAGTACTCCTAAAAGAATAGAGGCAGAACACAGCAGTGGGAGAATGAGGAACTGCTAATTAGGTCTATATGACTGCAATATAGTAGTACAAGGCAAAGGATGAAACTAAGGGTGATTAAAGCAGACTAAATAAGCAATTAGATATTGAAGTTAAGAAGTTCAGAGGTAGAGGGGGTGCCTGGGTGGCTCAGTCGGTTAAGTGTCCGACTTCAGCTCAGGTCATGATCTCATGGTCCGTGGGTTTGAGTGCTGTGTCGGGCTCTGTGCTGTCAGTTCAGAGCCTGGAGCCTGCTTCGGATTTTGTGTCTTCCTCTCTCTCTGCCCCTCCCCCACTCACGTTCTGTCTTTATCAAAAAATGAATAAACGTTAAAAAATTTTAAAAAATTAAAAAAAAAAGTTGAGAGGTAGAACAGCTCATGGTGATGAAAGAGCCTTGGGTGTGGCTATGAGCGTGACTACGAGTTACCAAAGTGGTGTTGAAAGGAAAGACCTTAAACTTATAGATAGGTTACAATGTTGGATGGGCTCTCTATATGGATCTAAATGGCTATATGGACCATGTACATGACTATGACATCCTAAGAAAACATGATCAGGAAAACCTGGACCACTGTGACGTCCATCCAAAGTGATTAATAGTCTATAAGCCAGTAAGAACATAACTGAAATGAAAGACGTTCTAACAACACAAAAATCCATGATAAAGGTGTAAGAAGATTCAAAGAAATCTGTTGTCAGTAAGAAATTATTTTTGTTCCTAACCATCATAATCACTATCAATGATCCATCATCATCTTGGGATCAACAATAAATAGAAATCATACAGTAATCATCATAAATGTCATTTTAAAAGCTCATTTATCTGCATAGTTTTATTTTAGTGAACATTATATCATCACTCCCCTGACTCAGATTTCTCTCAACCTTAGGTCTTAGCAAGGGATTACAGAATGTTACATTTCTTATATTGAAGAGCCTCCCTCAAGTCACTTGTCTGTCAAATGTTGTGGAAACTTACAATGGTATACCAGTAAAATCTGTTTGCTTCAATTTATTTTTATACAACTTTAATATAAAAGTCCTGGGCAAGTAATTGCAGTGTGCTTGCTTACCAACTCAAGGGTCTCAAGCTAACATAACAGATTCACAACACAGAAATGGGAAAAATTTACACTAAAGAAAATAAAACAAAACAAAACATGCATTTGTATCTATTTGAAGTTCTCCAATTACTTTTGTAACAGTTAAAAAAAATACAGATATTCTACTGGAAAATCATCCTGTTTACTAAAATTCCCAGTGGTGTAGGTATGCAAGAGACCCATTTAGTTACGTATGGCCCACGTGAACTTCATTTCTTGATAAAGATCAGGGAGAAGATAGGACGATGTCATTAATTTTAAGTGACAGAGAACAATATTAAATTATTAGCATTTATATAGTACTTTTCTCTTAGGATCCCCAAACTTTTAAGGCACAACCTCCCATGTTATATCATTTCAAGGATACAGGTAAGGAAAAGCTATTTACAGTTCCTTTTTATAAGATAGAAACATGAATAATACACAAAGTTAAAGGACTTCCAAGTTAATGTTATTAGTGATCAAACAAAAAAAATAAAATTAAGGTTTCTTCATCCTTGTTTCATGGCACTATGTTTGAAAACATGCTGCTTGTGAAAATAGGATATTTCAGGAATGAATTTGTATTTACAAGATGATTACAACTCCTCTTAAGAGTCACTTTTTTTTTTTTAAAGTTAGATGCTTACAGTGGATTTATATTATTATTTTCAGTTAGTCTATTTTCAAATGATTTTTGGCAGTGGGGCAGTTAAAGAGGGTTCTAATCACAGAATCATTGAGGAACTCATTACAATCTTAGTTATAAGTGCTATCAAAATTCTGGTGTAGGCTTCCAGAAATAACTGGAATGAAGGCAATATTCATTAACATATTGATAATATTCTTAAGAGGTAAAAACCCTAACATTTATATAAACTGACCCCATATGCTCTTTTTCATTCTTTCACCAAAATATTTTTAAGCTCTCCTTCTTGTTGAACCACAGTCTTATAGTCCATCTGAAATGATGGCATACTTACTGGCTCTGAGAATGTTCTCCTTGCTGCTGCACCTGGACTGGACCTGCAAAGAGAGCATAAACTCAGTAATTTAGGGCTCAAAACACAGATAGCCAGATATGTATGCATACTTAATGGGCAAGCTCCTGAGGTTTAGGAGCAAAGGCTCAATATATCTCAGATATCAAAACACAGTAGTAAAAATATATTACATTTGTTTCCTATTTTTTGTCTTTTTCTTACTGTAAAGAAAGAGCAGACTTCTGAAAAAAACTGGGGGTACAACATTATAAATGGCACAGAGGCAAAACCAAAGGCAATTTTTTATTGATGTGTACTGAAATTAGTATATGGAAAAAAATGTTACAACATATTCAGGTGTGAATACAGACCCCTAATCTTAAGGCACTGTGATAACTCTTGACTAGACTAATAATGCAATCCAGGTAATAAAGTTGTAATAAAATATTCCATTGTAGTAATTTTAGTTGTACACATTGATAAGGGGAAAACAGAGAAATCCTCATATATAATATTAATGTGTGATTCCAATGACTTTTGTTACTTACTGATTATAATAATTGGTTATAATATTGGCTATGAAAGATGCCTTTGTTGGGAATCAATAAAACTGAACTCATTTATTTACCAGTTCTTAGGTGTGAATAAAGTTTATCAATCAGAAACCCTTATGCTTTGATGCAAAAAGTTGATGTCCAAGCAGAACATTCTTTTAAATGTTACAAAAGTGTTGAATTCAAAAGCCACATTGGATGGCATACATGTTTGTTAATATCTGAGGAAACTGTATTTAAACTGCACACCTCTTTTTTCCCACTCCCCAGCAGCTTGCCCCAAATGTATATATACACAACAAATTCATTTCTATTGCTTAACACAATCTACTATTGTAATGAAACAACTTATGAAAGAAATGTTGCAACTTAGGGTGGGTTATGGTTGTCCTTCCCTGAAAAGAACAATTGTTAATGTTTAAAGAAACAACAACAATAAAAAAAATCACAAACATACACACAAGAAAAACACACACACACACACACACACACACCAAAAAAAGGGGAAAAAAGGGAAAAATAATTCCAGATGTTAAAGTTATTCCCTTTTGGCCCAGATTGTTTAGTTAGTTATAAGCTACACTAGAATGAAGAAGCTAATCTGGGAGATAATATTCTTACATTCTTTTACTCAGAAGTTCTATTGAAAAACAATTATGGACCAAATGGGAAAGGAAAATAATTAATGACTACTTAAAACAAAAATACAGGGAGAAAGACATGAGAGTGAGAAGAAGAAAAAGAAGAAAGAGAGGTCTGGGGAAATAAGTCTAGACAAGAGAAAAGAAAGTATGGGTTTACAGAAGGAGCCAATATGTGAATGCAAAATGTTCTGCTATTTCTTATTGAAAATTCATACTAAGAGAGTAAGAATCTCTAATGAACTTGCTGCAAAATAAACAAGCAAGTTTGTACACCATGGAATGAAAATAGGTGTAACTATACCACTACAGCCTTAAAGGAGAAAAGAAACAAACACTAATAGACAAATTAATAGACAAGCTTAATAAAGAGTTAAACTACATTTTTAAAAGCAGTTCAGGGAACACAAGAGAAAGCTAATAGAGTGAGAGAAAAATCTGGGAGAGAGAAGGAAAAAAAAGGGGATAATGCTGAAAGACAAAAACAGAGTTCAAGGAAGTCAAATGGAAGGCAAGAAAGTCTTCAACAAGATGTAGAAACAGAAGGAGCCCAAACCCATAGCGCAAAGCAATGTTTGCGAATGGAAAGCAGCTCCTTTGATCAGTAATAGTTACTCTTAAGTCGTAGCCTCTATTCCTCCAGAGTTCATCTTTAAGCCCTTCCAATTTAGAGTGGAGCTAGTGTGTGGATAGAAACAAGAGATTTATAATGAACAGAGCATTTCAGATGAGTAGTTCAAATAGTCTCGTCAAATGTTTCAACAGATTTAGATAATGTCTAAATGGAAATGGTGGTGAAAAACTAGCTAGCTTTACCAAAAAGCTGAACCAAACCAAAACAGCAACAACAACAAAAAACCCTCTTCCTACTTTAGGTGGCTAAAAAATTAAAAAAAATGTTCATAGCATGAATTTAATAATGAAACCCAAAGTCTTGTTTTGTGGCACCTGAGTTCGTAACTATATATTTTGCAGAAATTTGGGTGATAAAAAATAATTCAGCTTCTGGAATGTGAGTATTCATTTTGGTTCACAAATTGCCAACAGCAGTGTAACCAATGTTTTCTCATTTACATTACACTGGCTATTTGACCTAGATTTGAGGAAAATCACTTAAAATCAATGATTACATGAACTTCTTTACTTTGGTGATCTTGAGTATATATTAAAAAATGAGAAAAATAATTTTAAGATATTAAAAATATATATGCAAAAGTGATGTCCCTCTTTCTTATACCATGAAACTGGTCACCTTTACAATATTTACCTAATTTTATAAAATCCCAATATGAAGATTTTTACCTAACTCACAGTGTAATGGGATTTACTTGAAAAAATAAAATCAAGAAACAATTACTGTTCTTATTCTCATATATATGGATTAGAAAGAAGGTAGCACAGGTTTGTCCCAAGTTTTACAGTTCACTTTTTTTTTTTTTAAATCTTACAGTGGCTTTTTAGTCAATGGAAAAACAAAAAACAAAAAACAAAGGGAAGTCTGAAAAACAAAATAAAATTGACATTTTGACCTAATACCAAATTTATTGGGGATTAAAAATGAAAGGTATGGTGTTCGATTATCTATTACTTTATTTTATTGGATTATGTTATTTTATTACAATTAACATCTAACTTTATGGTGTTGAAAATTAACCCCCTTTGAACTGGAATTAAACTAAAATAATGTCTAGAAACAGCATTTATTATATTACAGTCAATGGAGGAAAAGAAAAACACAAGAGACTTACTGAAAACATAGGTATTCATTTACTAATCAAGACTGCTTTCAGACATCAAATAATTCATTTAATTCATTTCAACATGTGTTTACATGTATAATATAATTTTTGCTGAAGATCACATTGTACAGTAAGAAATCTTAAGCCATGAAACAGAAAACAAAAGGGGGGAGAGCATGTAATAATGGTAAAGAAAAAAAGTGAAAATGCTTTAAACAAAGCTGAGAAAATTTTAACAAACAACCACAATCTTTAAATACAGTTAGAGAAGTGACTTACCTTATGCTTAGGTCATAACAAGAATAGCACAGTGTTTAAAGTCAGCTCTTCATTATGGGAGGTACAATTGAAAGCCATAGGTTATAATAACATGAATTGCTACATAGAAATGAAGACTTTTTCAGCCCAACATGAAAAGCTAACTCTTATGGGAGAACATTTCAACTTATGTTTAATGCAGCATGAAGAACAATTGAGGGGGTAAACATCAAAAAACATGAATCTCACACCAATAAGAGAGACAGTCCAATCTCTCAGGAACACAGAATATTTAATCTGTGAGACTATAATCTGTGACACATAAGGGAAGGCACATCACTCTAACACTGAAAGATGCATGCATAATGTATAACCATCCACTGACAAGTCTCCCCACCCCATCCCACTCGTACACACACAAAACCATTAAGATACAGGGAAAAAATGTAGTGCCAAGCTGTTATGAAGAAAGCAGGACACACGGAAGCACAGCAGTGGTCATGTGATTTGACAGGTGTTCTTCCCTTAAACCATCCCATCACCATGCTTATTTTAAAGAAGCCAGGAAAAGACCCCCTTCAATGCTGCAGTAGCTATGAGCCCCCAGCTTGAAGCTAGTGTGTGGAATTTTGATCACCGTTCCCTGCGATGTCAGGGGCTCTCCAGTGGAAGCCAGATGTGTAACACCAGTTAGTGGGGTACAATGTGTGAATAACAAACATCCTTTCCCTTCTGCATTTCACAGAAGTGAGGGAGGAGAGAAACAAATAAAATAAAGCCCATGTTAAGAATAGATTCATAACAATATAAAGATGTATAAATATTAAAATGGAGATTACATTTGATTGCAGGTTAGCACAACTCAGGTTACATAAAAACTGCCTCAATTTTGCTGCTCACCAGGCTAATATGTATTCTTTCTCCTTGCAAATATTAGGAATAAATGTATACAATATGGTTCATACTGAAAAATTCTGAGTGGTTGGTCATATGGGGTCAAAGTCGAGAACTAAAGAAGTTGTCTTTGATGGACATTAAGAAAGCCCTATCTTTCTATGTTTAGCATCATTTTACTGGTCAGCAGTCACATTTTAAATTAGAAATTAAGCTTCTGTATATCTGCTTACTTATGTAATTTGAGAAATTCTATGGCAATGGTGTAGAAAGATAATTTAAATTTTAATCTTCTTACATTTTAAAAGACAAACCACAACAAAGACTACCTATTTAGAAACGGTTACTAAATTTCCTATGTACTCTTCTCTACTGTCAAAACTTATTTTAACATGGGTTGTTCCTGTCAATAGGGTATATCAGCTCCTTAGAAAAAACTTCAACTTTGCTTTCCTATTATTGATAATAGTAGTTAACTTCATCTGTTTTTTTATTCATATGTGACATGAAATTTAGTTAGATTTTTAATAATGCAAAGATTATTTACTTATATTACCATTTCCTCTCCCTCATCTATTCTTAGCAAGCCAGAATATCCTGACCTTCCCTTTAGCATGTCTTTATTATTTTAGGCTCTAGGCCCTCCTTGAATCTCCATTTCCTTACAGGGGAAATAAAGATTGTTAAACGGCTCAAAGGAAATAAGACATGTATCAAGGATTTTAAGCTATGAAGATAGAAACAAATGTCAGTTATGATGTTATGATCAGTGGAGGAACTGACAGTTGTAAAATAATTATAATTATATCCTCCTCATTGTAACTTGATCATTAGCTAAAATGGAGGCAAAGTCTTCTTTCTGAACCCCCAAAAGAAATAAAACCCATGTACAGTTATACGCTTTCCAAGAGAGATTGACCAAAACTTTGGAAATGTCATAGCCATATGGCCATACATATTGGTAGGAAAGCAAGTTTTATATATATACGTTATATATAAAACTTTTATAAAGAATATATAAAATCTAAGGCTTGCAGGAAAGTCTGAACTAGCTCCTCTAGAATATTTCTTGTACTCTTGAGCTTTTAGACTAAATGAGCTATTTATTCTGTCTGGAATACCTTTCTTTTGCTTATTTTCTGATCCAAATACTACTTGTCCTTTAAGATCTAGCTTAAAATGTGCCAGCTGCAAAAACTATTCCAAAAGTTCCTTAATCAGAAGTTATTTCTTCTTTCCCTAAGTTCTTTATTTTCAATTTTTTATTTATTTATTTTTAAGTAGGCTCCACATCCAATGTGGGGTTTGAGCTCAAGACCCAGAGATCAAGAGTCATATGCTCTACCTATTGAGCCAGCTAAGTGTCCCACCCTAAACTCTTTTAATTTCTTTATTGAAATACAATTTACCTACCATAAAATTCACCCATCTTACGTATATAGTTTGATGAATTATAATAAATCCCCATGGTTGCACAACCATCAATCACCAGATTCTAGTTTTAGGTTTACCTAAATTCTTAAAGCCTCTTATCTGAACTTATATTATGAGTTACCATAGTTATTTATATTCCAATTATTGATGTGGGTCCCCAAATGTACTACAGGCTCTTGGAGGGAAAGGATATGGCTTTAATTCTCTTTATATTTCCTACTATGTCAAATATAGTGCTCTGTACAGAGTAAACATTTGCTAATTCTTAATGTTTATTTTGTAGTAATCATAGTTTTTTTTTTCAAATTCAGCACATTAAAATTTATTTTTTATAGTACAAGTATGATCACAGTCACTCCTGTACTATCTTAAGAATGATTTTTACTTAGCTGGGTGGGCTCATATTAAGAAATGTAATATAAAAAAGCATGTGGATTACAGCTAAGACATATCTGAGTTCCCTACAGAATGATCTTCAGAATTTGGAAAACACATTATTAATATTATTTAAGGTTAATCAAACAGTGACATTTGGAGTCTAATAACGGTTATTCTACACCAAAAATTTTAGGTCAGGTTAAGCAGACTCCTTATTTTCTGAGAGAAAAGGGCATTCTATATCTCATATGGTGAGGTCACTAGAATGACAGCGATGATAGAGATGTTTGATGTAGTTTGGCTCTTTGACTTTGACTTTTCTACCCTACTTAACTTCTTTAAGAGCAGTTTGCCTCTGAAAGAACAAACTTCTTTGAATACCATTTACTCATAAAAATAAAACTTAAGAAGACAGAAAAAAGGACCTCATTGGCATGTACTTAGATTACTTGCCTCTTCAGCCTACCCAGAAACAGAAGGAAAGAAAGGTTTGATTTAAACAACATTAAGCCAACAACTCTACAATCTCAGACTTTTAAAATTCTATTTCTTTACCATCTCAATTCTTATATCAAAAATGGAGAATTGGTTTAGAAAAGCTCTTTCCATAGTTCCATTCATTCATCACTTTATCTGGATAAATTAGGGTACAAGTATTTGGCTTATCTGAACCTAATGACAATTCATTTGTATTTAATTAGATTTATATTACCACAACACATATTCAACTGAGGAACTCAGAGTTTTGCTTTATGACATGAAAGGCAGCATGATACTCTGGAGTCTAGTGGTATGGTTTCTGATGTTGGTTTTTTCTATTCTTAGCTGTGTGACCTCAGACATGACATTTAACATCTTGGAGTTTTAATTTTCTTATCCATAAAATGGGGAAAATTAAGTAGGATATTGTTTGTGAAAGTGAAAACTATTATAAATGAAAAAGAACAATACAAGTCTAAGTCATCATTATTATCCTTATGTAGATTTCAAGTCACTTACATTTACTTAGGTAGAATCTGAGATACAATGACAATAAAGAATTTGCTCCATATCATGCCATGAGTCAGTGACAAATGACAGACTATAATTGCCAATTTCTAGACTAAAATTTCAGAAAAAGGCTGAGTTAAAGTCTGAAGTTACCTTTGCAAGGATTAATCTAATGCTGTGCTGTATGATTTTACTCAAGCTATCTTAATTCTATGGGACTTAGTTCCCTCATCTGCAAAATGAGAATGTTTCCAGGGGTTTCAACTGAGGATGACAGGAGCCCTTGGGAGAATCTGTGGATAAAAGTAAGGAGTTCATTTACTGGGATGGAGAAAAAAATTAAAATTTTTATATTCACCAAGCTAATTAAATTTTATTAATTTCTTCCATTATGAGCTTAGGAGACAAACCACAGTAATATTAGCAGGATCTATTACTTCAAATTATGGATGTCTTAAAATATTGTTCATATTGACCAAGATTTCAAATTACAGTAGTGTAATGACTTGCTGCTAGATTTTGTTATTTAGTGTATTTTGAAAGAGGCAGTATTATTACACAATTTGTTTTTTATAGATATTTCTATGATTTTAATTTCATTAGTCTTTGTAATTGCACATATTTTATTTTATATATTTAAAAGTACTTTCTGAAAAGAAGTCTGTAGGCTTTACCAGATTTCCAAATGGCTCCATAGGAGAGAAAAGGTTAAAAAATTTTGAAATAGACAATTTCCAAGCTTCCTTTTATCTCTAGGATTTTGTTGCTCTAAGAAATCTCTCCTACATCCATCTGCTGCTCTTTGGCAAATCATATATACAAGAAGTTTTTCTTTTTTTGAGAACAATTATATAAAATTGGTAATGAAATTAACCAATTGCCCATTTAATAGCCCATCTAAGAAACAAAAAGAAATATGGTTATCAAAAAGTTATGAGTTCAGGCTTATAAAAAGTTTCTGCTTCACTTGCTCTTTTCCCATTGGTTTAGATATTTAATTACGCGGAATAATCATTAAAAGTCATCACATTTAAAACTCCCTAACAAAACATGAACTTCCACACACACACACACACACACACACACACACACACACACACACACGTATTTATCCACAACTAATTATTTTTTGAACTTTTAGTCATGTGGTGAACACAGATAAGAGCAACAAAGCTATTATCTATGTATAACATAAGCCTTTTCAGGCACACAGTATCTGTAAGCAATACAATTTTACAATCTTTTCCAGAGGACTATTTGTAACTGTTTCCCCACTGTTACATGAATTATTATTATCTTAAATTCCACTGAGCTTTCTTAATTTCTAGGTAAATGTGAAGAATTTTTCTTTCTCAGTATTGACTTCTTCTAAAAGAAGCTGGAACTATAGCAGGTTACACATTTGGTGAAATGAATTATAATTAACACTTAAAATCAAAAGCCTATTTATGCTGCTTTATAGGTAACTTGGTGAGTTCCTTATTCTCAAAGAGAATAGTATAATATGCAGAACATAACTAAGAACAGAACTGGTTATCACCATAACTCAACAGAATACAAATTCAGATATCAATGGTGAATATCCTTAATGTATTATCAATGAAGCTTTAATTTTAAATTGAGTCACTCACAATGATTTTAAGAAAATTGTAAATCTCAGGCTGGTCTCTCTTTGGTACCAACAATATTTTTGAGTTGATGTTTGTTCTGAGAATTTTGACGTTGAATTAGATAAATATAAGGGATATATACTATCTAATCATCTGAATATATATATTCAGACTAAACTGAATAAACTAGTTTTTGACTGGTAGGGATTTCAGATTATTCTTGACACCATTTCTCAATCTTTAGATGAATAATTAATTACTTTATAGTGTAACTTGTCTTCACTCTAGAGATGACAAAGCAGGGGTTGTTACTGGTTTTAGATCAAACAGTAAAGTAGTAATGAAACTTAGCCTTCCTGACTTCCAAATTCATTTCTCTGTACACCAGTAAATGACCCTATCTTTCTAGCCTACCAGTGGCAATCAGTGCATTCCTAATCAGACCTTGAATTTTCATTGTCTTTTGCTCTTGACTATTTCTCGTAGCAATAAGAACCACTCAGAATGGGCAGGTGGATGCAGGAGTAAAGGAAAACTGGTATGGTGAAAGGCAGTTTGGGGAGTAGCACTCTGGAGACAGCCTGCCTGGATTTGAATCTTGGCTCTACCATTATTAGTTGTATAACAGTAGGTAAGTTACAATCTCTTTCAGGTCTTTGTTTTCTAATATATAAAATAACAGCAATACCTATCTCATAGGATTTTTATGAAGAAAGTGAGACAATATGTGTCAAGTGTTTGAGTAGAAGAGTATCTGGCTCAGTGTGAATGGTATATAGGTGTTAGTTTATTACTGTGTTTGTTGTTACTATTGTTTGGATGATACTCTGGACCTGTAATTCAGAATGTTAGCTAATTTCTTTTGCTAACAAGAGCAACAACAGTTGCTCTCAAAAATAAGATCAAGTAAGATCTATTCAAGTATCTGAATAGAAAGTTTAAAAAAAAAAAAACATGAACTTTATGGGTTTATGACCTAGAGCCTAAAAGACGAATATAGTTAATAATATAAAACTCTGAATTATTAAGCATTTGTAATTATTATCATTTTCTGGCACTTCTGGAAGAAAGTCACATTGGCTTTCATTAAACATGAGTTTTAAGAATACGGAGTTTTTAACTAGATTTAATATTCTCCTTGGTTTTCACTTAAGGATAGAAGAATATGCTGTAGGCAAGGAAACGTTTTCCCTTCTTCTTTTCTAGGTTCTTTGGCAGGTGTAATAATTAAATTGGCATAAGACAGATTAACAGGAGAAAAACAAATTTAATTTTGTATATACAGAAGCCCCAGAGACATAAGGCTCAAAGAAGTGACCAAAACAATCAGCTTTTGTACCTTTGAGATAGAGAAAGAATAAATCTGTGAAGAATTGACAGGACAAAGGGGTTTGGGGTTAGGGTAGTAAATTAGTGAAGTAACAAGGTTTGTTTATATAGCTTTCTCGGAGCTAAATTCCCTATTTCTGGTGATAAGGATGCCTTCAACACTTCCAGTACAGGGAGGGTCCTTTCACATGGGAGATTTATTTCTGCTTTCAGGGGGACAAAGGAGGGTTAGAGTATCCTTCTTGAACTGGCTGTTTCTTAAGTTACGTTAACTCAAAATAATCAATATGCTATATTTTGGGGTGGCACATAAGGAGGAGCAGAATATGCCCCTCCAAAATGTACCTTTTTGGTATAAAGATTTTTTGAGCTGATTATTTTGAGAAACACTAGACACAAGAAGTTCTGAAAAGAAAGTGGAAGTTACCCTTTGGTAAAGGAAATTCATATTTATAAAAGAAATATATAAGATTGTCTCCCTCGCTGTACCTGAAGAGAATATTATCAATGGAAACGACATAGATACAAATCTGTTTAATAAACCTTACTCTTATTTACTGTGTTTTTTTCTGGTAACCTCCCCATAACTGGCCTCTCCGCCTCCACTTAATTTTGTCTTTGGCTAAAGATGGTATTTAAGTTGGTGGTTTAGGCTATCTTGGGGAGTTACTCTCAGATATATATGAGGTATACATTTTAATAAACTTCTTTTTGTTTATCTCTTGTTAATCTGTCTTTTGTTACAAAAGGTCTTAGCCAAGGACTCAGAAAGGTAGATGGAAAATTATTTTCTTCCCCTAACACATTCTTAAATGTTATGTCATATCATTTACTTATTCATTAAAAAACGACAACTACTCCTGCTTCTACTGAGTATAATACACCATATAAGAATTGGCTACATAGTTTTCCTTTCTCAAAGGCTGTTGTACTGCAGTTTTTATTTTTCTAAATGTTTAACAGTACACATAAGGCACATGGAAGATATACAAAGGCAAAGACATTTCTATACTATATTAGTAAAACAGCAGTGGGTTAGAAAATGTTTAGGATGTTCCTTTGAGGACTGGAGATAAGAACTAAATTTTCTAAAGCCTTATACTGTAACCATGTGTGGTATATACTATGTTAATCAAGTCTGTTATGACCTAACCAAGTAATAAACAGTTTACAGATGTAGTTTGATATTATTAGACTCTTGCTTCCATTACACATGCCCTTTGCATTTTCTCTGAATTCTCAAGTTTTGGATGTCTGGGCTAAATCAAATGGAAAAGCAGAAAATCCATTGCCATTAAAATTAAATGTTTAGCTTATAAAGAAGGGATAACTGTGTTAGAAGTTAATTTTTTTAAAAAAAAGGTAAACTCATGACTCTCATACAAATATAAAATGAACATATGTCAAAGATTTCTATCTAAGTGTTAGTAAGAGAACCAGAAAAATGTTCCCATTGGTTCAAAAAAGAATTAAAAATACCTCACACACATGGGCCATCAGGAATGTTGACATGAACTTTCAGATCAATTGAACAATTGGAGATCATTTGCATCTCCAAATACACATGATGTTTATTCCTATGGATTAGAATAACTTCCATGACTATTTACATATTACAATTTAGTGTTGTACAATAGCTCAAAGAAGGGAGAAGACGATCCAGAAGGGTACCCTAGACAAGACAGCCAAAAATAAGTCTTGTCTATTTCAAAGTCTTTCACAATTTTACCTGAGAAATTTATGGCTTGGGAGTACCTATTAATAGAATTTGTCTATTAACTGAATTCTAGCTTATTTTTGAGTTTGTTCCCTAGTGTATACCTTTGGTTTTTAAGATTGTATGAAATACCTTCTGTAGTCACTTTCAAATGGACTGTAGATTTTGTCTTGACTATAATATTAAAATAGTGGTTTACCGTATTAAAAATGGAATAAATTTACATGAGATATACATTATATCTTTTAAGCATCTGATTTAAAATATAATTTCCAAGGCTTAATACACAAAAATTTTTTGTAGTTTCTTTTTTATCCGTTTAGTGAAAACTCAGCTTGAAAGCGAACTTTATTTGGTCAAGATTCAATCATGAAAAATTCTCGAGGGAAAGAAAACAACCCATTAAAATAAAAGAAATTCAATGTAAATATATTGGCCATGAATTACTATGTAATTAAGCATTATATTTTCTGATTGAAGTTTCCTTTTAGACTTTT
Source organism: Herpailurus yagouaroundi (assembly GCF_014898765.1). Classification (NCBI taxonomy): domain Eukaryota; kingdom Metazoa; phylum Chordata; class Mammalia; order Carnivora; family Felidae; genus Herpailurus; species Herpailurus yagouaroundi. The sequence goes on along the minus strand of NW_024412396.1, from coordinate 42,168,907 downwards.
TTAAATAGAAAAAGCTAAATAGCCATGTGTAAAAATTTTTGAAGAAAAAGGGATATTCTTAGAACATTGTTAAATTTAGGTTTATCAGTATTTTGAGGTATTCCAGCTCACTTTAATTCCCTTGCAAAATTTGCATTTGCTCTATATACATTCCTGGTTCTACTCCCTCATACTAGTGTAAGTTCACATTTATTTAACTCATTCTCAGGATGAAGAGGATAGGCAAGATTATTTTAGATGTGCGCCAATCTTTATTTCAAATTAAGCTTGATAGCTGTAGGTCCAGGAACATGTGCTAATTTGATCTGCTAAAGTTAGAGACTTGCATATGCAATGAATCCTTCTTTAAGTAGACAAAAAATATAAAATTGTGCTAACTACAGACCTTGCATAAATTACTCAACTGTTTAAGCATTGGTTTTCACATGTTACAAAAATCAGGATAATGATAACATCCATTTACTGAAAGAATACTTCTTGAGCACCTACCCAATGCCAGGCTTAGATCTAGGTGTGGGGTAAAACATCAATAAGATTGACAGGGACCTTGGTACCATGGAACTTATATTCTAATAGGAGTAGACAGATAATAAACACTTAAACTATTTAATATGTAAATGAGTAAGACAGTTTCAGCTAGCAATAAATGCTTATGAAGAAAATAAAAGATAGTAAAGGGATTGACAGGGTAAAACTGTTTTATTTTATTTTTTGAAAACTTATTTAGTTTTGAGAAAGAATGAGAGAGAGAAAATGGGGAAGGGGCAGAGAGAGAAGGAGAGAGAAAATCCCAAGCAGACTCTGCACTATCAGTACAGAGACTGATATGGGGCTTGGTCTCATGTACATGAGATCATGACCTGAGCCGAAATCAAGAGTTGGACGCTTAACCAACTGAGCCATGCAGGGGCCCTGTGGGTAAAGCTATTTTAGATAGAGTGGACAAGAAAAATTTCTCTGAATAGGTGTCATTTGAGTTAAGATCTGAGATACCCAGAGGAAGATCAAAGAGAAGAACTGCCCAGATTGAGGGAAAAGCTAGTAGTATGCAAAGGCTTGTGCTTTATTGAGTTTCCACCTCATTGGACTATTTTGAAAATTAAATAAACTAATGCAGGTAGAACATTTGATCTATACCTGACATTTAATAAAGGATAAATATGTTATCTCTGATGATAATAATAGAGGTGAGAATGATAATGACTATGATGATTATGATACCAACTATCAAAAGTCAGCTACTGGAACTATTCTCGTCAATCCTTCTTAGTCTGGAACTGACCAAAGAAGAGTGTTGTAATTTGTCAAAAAGGCCAAGGATTGGTAATGAAAAGAGACATGGTATGTGTTTAGACTTGGGGTTCCAGCTAAGTGGTATATAAAAATGCCTTTTGAAAATAATTTGATATTTCATAAAAATCAATGAAGTTATCTCCGATAAAAGAGAATACTTTTTTGATTGAAGTTTTACTATAAATTTCTGCATAAAAGCTCTTGTGATACCATATTGTTATTAATCTGTGATAGCTACTATACTTGTTAGTATTCTTCAGACAGTGGATTTATAATTAATTAGAAGTGTTGAAGCATTTTCAAAGTTTATTAAAAAAATGTATCACATGGGCAAACTAAAGAAAGCTGAGTTATAAAAAACTTCTATGCTTAACAATCATCAATACTCATGTCCAAATCACATTGGGCTTCATTTGGAACAGAACAATGTTATCAATCATGCCAGGGGGGTGTTTTGGTTCAGTGTTAGTTCTTTTTGTTACTTTTGCATTCCTGTTTCGTTCCTTTTGATTTCCTATATATTCCTAGTATAGATCTATGGTATTATGGTTTGGTTGGGGTCCGTAAGAGCAGTTTTTGAGATTTAGCTCCTACTTTTGTCCAGTTTATTTATTGTCTCAGCAAAATAAACAGGAAAATGATCATATATGTGTGTGTGTGTATACGTATACATATACATATACACACACACATGCGTATATACACACATACCTAGTATATAAACAGCTTATTGAAGGAGTTCAAATATCCTTAGAACAAATATCCTCAAAGTGTGCCACTTAGACATGGACTATTTTGAGCTGAAGGCAATCAAGACGCAGTGGGCTTAAGCGAAACTTCTGCCTCTCCCGTAACTACCTAGAAGAATTTAAATTGGGGGTCTTTCTCAGAATGAGAGTTTTTACATTACATAAATTTTATCTGAGTGACCTATATCTATGGCAGGACAAACATCTAATCACCAAACATCTGCTCTTTTTCTTCTTACTGCCCCGTGAATTGCCTTCCTTCCTTTTGAAGCCCAAGCCCTTATCCCATTCCTTAGCTCAGGGTAGCATAAATACCTCATTTTACATTTCTGACTTGACTTTGAACCTCTTGAGTATGTGAAATTCTCTTATGTACAAAATTAAATTTTTCTCCTGTTAATCTGTCTCATTTCAATTTAATTCTTAGACAAGCCAAAAGAAACTTTGAAGGTCAGAGAAAAATTTTTCCTTCCCAACAATACATATACATATAGTACATGTATGTACATGTGTATTTTTCTCTCCACTAGTACATACCAAAAATCACTGAAATCATGCTACTAAATCAGTGTTGTTTTTTTTTTAATTTTTTTTTCAACATTTATTTATTTTTGGGACAGAGAGAGACAGAGCATGAACGGGGGAGGGGCAGAGAGAGAGGGAGACACAGAATCGGAAACAGGCTCCAGGCTCTGAGCTGTCAGCCCAGAGCCTGACGCGGGGCTTGAACTCACGGACCGCGAGATCGTGACCTGGCTGAAGTCGGACGCCTAACCGACTGCGCCACCCAGGCGCCCCTAAATCAGTGTTTTTTAAAAAAAAATATAAGCAGGAACATATCAGTTTGTCACAGGAGCAAAAGGGATGATGAGAAATATAGTACCATTCCAATGCAGGGTTAATATAGGCCATATATGTGGAAAGAATATATTTCTGATATATTTCTAATTTTCTATCATATAATGTATTGTTCTTATATAATGAAAATTCTATGCAAAGGGAACTTGAGCTTTGTCACAATTCCTTAATAGAAAAACATGTTAAAAGATCTAAAGAAATTACAGTAAAACACGAACATTTGCTAAATCTAGGTGGTCAGTATATGGGTGTTTTTTATTTATTTATTTTTGTATATTGGAAATATTTCATTAAAAAATGAGAACTATAAAAGAAAAGATAAAAGGGAACTGATTCACCAAAGGACACTTACATGAAGCTGCCAATACCCATAAACCTTTTAGTGTAGACTTCTCAAATTTGGAATTTGGGATCATCTGGATACTCTTTTGCCCTCTTTAGTCTAAGAACAAACACAGTGCCAATGTTTACAAGTTATATACTTTCATTATTTTTCCTCCACTAAGTATATATTAACTGAGAATGTTGTTAAACTGTAACTGCTGTCCTTGACAGTTTAACTATTAACCAACTTACTCCCTCTATCCTTTCAGGGCTGCTTCAGGTAGCTTTGCTGTGCCCTGAATTGCTCAGCTGTTAAATGAGGAATAGAGTGAAGTCAAACTCTGCAGAAACTCATTCAGCAGAGCTTTCCAACTCTTAAATCTCTTATACACTGGCTATTCTTACATTTTTTTCCACATAAGGAATCCTTCAATGATAATTACTCCTTCTATATATGCTTCTTTATTTTTTATTTACTCTATAACTCTAAGGAAACTCCTACTTTCTCTTTTCTTCAATTCACTTATTATTTCTGTTAAATTTTAACAATTAACATGGGGGAGTTCAAGAGTGATTTTTTTCTCTTTTCTTATCTATGTTCTTCACTGAACATATGAAAAACAAGACAGAAGCTATTGAAAATGAAAGAAAAATACAAGCTGATGTTGAAAATGAGACACTTGATCTTTAAAAAAATTTCTAAAATTCAAAACTGTTAGTGTAATACAGACTGACCATTATAATTTTTGTTAAAATCAGTCTCAATTCAATTGTTGACAGATTTATTTTGAACCATCAACACATCCTTCTTCAGTCCTCCCCTGCATACATATCTGCAATAATATATTTAGGATTAGTTTATAATCTATAATGATAGAACAGCTGTGAAGCAACTGGCTTTACAAATCTGTAACCCTGAACTCATTAGTATTATGTTTTAATGCAACTAAGGTGAAAAAGGTACATATATTCTTTTTATAAATAGTTTTTGCACAGGGTCACTGTATGACTTAGAAATTTTACAGTAGAAATGTTATACCTAATTCATTTATGCTAGTTTCATCCAGATTATCTCTCCCATACTCCTGTGAATTAGTTGGCTTAGAATTTGGGCACAGTATATGTTTGGGTCACCATATTCAAACACTAAAGCAGCTACACTCATCCCATTTTGTTCCTTTACAGCAAACTGAGATAAACATTCACTTTAACAGAAATTATTAAGGTTGATACTCCTTTTCAGTGGCTGAGATGGGCTGGGTTATTATTCATTGAAAAGGGAAAGGAAAACAAGAAACAACTAGAGGTAAAGAAGACAGGTAGTTTCTGTTAACACACACACACACACACACACACACACACACACACACGGAAAGGGAAAAGACACAGAAAAAAGTGGAGTGTAGGGAACTGCACTAAGAAAGTAGGTGAATGTAAATGAGGTAATAAATAACAGAATGGGGATTCTTATAGATTATTCTCTTCACACTTCTTACTTTAACGTTCAAAACACATGGTAGACCTTAAAAACACCAATATCATTCCTGATCTCAAACTGTCTTTTAAAGTCAATAGGCCATAGTCAAAAGGCATAGCTTATAAAATTTTAAAAGGTGTATGTGCATGTAAGAGAAGACAGAATCACATCATGACTAATCACAAGAGCAGAATTTCTCTTTGTGGATGGGATGCTTAAAATGAAGCCAAAGTGATTTCCAACATAACTTAAAGCAATGACACAGTATGACTACATCTACCAGGATAAATGATTCAGTAAAGCAAAGTCCAAGTAGATAGCTCTAGTTGGGGAACATTTCAGACCAAGCCTTTGAAACAGAGTTCAGTTATGTTTGAAAGTTAGTTAATAAATTACAAGTTAACTGTCAATTAATTGTAAGTGACAATATAATGATACAGATGGACTGAAAAAGTGGTACTTACATGCCCAAGAACACTTTAGAAATACTACTATCACTGACATATAATAGTGAGGTTATAGAGACCCTTGTTATATGGTGTCAGCAGAGGTTGAGTGAATAACCCAAGATTATTTTGACTTGTCCTCTAACTCTTGAACTGTGTTACATGGCTCTAAGACAGATGACTTGGGGAGATTAAAGATAAACTTGCTATGTATAAAGAAACGGAAATGAGCTAAAGGAAGGCACTTAGATGCTTCTTCTGAGCTTTCTGCTCATACAACACTTTTTGTTTGTTTAAACTTCATTAACTTATATATCAAAGGTTGGAATAATTGATAGCTGTATGGTTCAATTGCTGTACTAACAATAATTTTCATTGGGAACATCCTGATATAAATTAAGCAAAACTTAATAATTTATGCCCACAAAAATAATTTAGGAATATAAAGATTAAATGCCCAATTTCAGGACCATTCACTTGTTTCCCACCTTTTTGAGATGAAACTGTTATTTAAAAGTAAAAAAGAAAAACATTTTTCCCATTGGAAAAATAGCATCCAGTTTATTTTCTGGTAAGTAAAACATGCACATATGAAACAAGATAATGGTTAATGGAACTAATGAAGGGTGCTGATCACTTGATCATTAAACCAATGCTCCCATTTAAAATATTGAAGGCAATTATAAAGTTTGTTTAAAGATTTTGGAATTGTCATGGATATGAGGGATACGGAATTGTCATGGATACATATTTGATATATTTAAAGCTGGATGATTAGTCTGTGAAATCTGATGGTAAGACAATTAAAATCAGTCTTACTTGGACCCAAAGTACTTCTGACTCTGAGCCAAATATTTGAGATTGAAGATTGATTCACTGTTTCCTCGTAGCAACCTCTTGCATGTCCCAGTGGCATCTTTTCTTTTCCCTTTCCTTACTCTCCCACTCATGTATATTCTTAAAGGGATGCCTACCTCTAACAACTGAGAAGCACCTGTGACTAATTTAGCAGCATCTGACTGCAGGAGACCATTTTCTGCCACCGTTCCCACTTTTATTCCTGGGGAACTCCCTTCTCTGTCAAGCACTGCACAGTTCATCATTAATTACTGCAACTTCAATGCTGAGTTCAAAAGGCTAGTTTGCTATAAGAACTTTTCTTTCAATGCAGATACACACAGCAGCCTTCTCAAAGAGCCATGCATCAGTTCATGCCATGCTTCTTAACAAGAACAGTTAGGCATGGTAGCCCAAACAGAATTAGATTTAATTGCTGTGTGCTGGGATAATAGCAAGTTGCCAAAGAGGAAAAAAAAAAGCAGCAAGCTGATTTTTATGATTCTAGGCAATATTGAGTACAGAATGCCATGGACTAAATTTCAAAAATAGACCTTTCTTTTCTGATCCTAAGGAAGATTTAGAAATAACACAAGGAAAATTGCTAACACAATTGAAAACTATGTTTTCATGAAACTATGAAAGTCCATATGAATCTAAATTCCTTTCAGGGTTTAAGGGAATATGAATCCAAAAATATCCTTAAGGTCTTTTTGAATTCACCCTTCTTTTGTAAGTTGCTACTTATGCACTGAACTATTTAATATGGGAAAGTCAGAATAAATCACCTCTTCTTTAAATACTGAAGCAGAAAAGGGAATGAAAAACCAGGGCTTGTTTTCTTTCTCCATCATTCCCTTTCTTTTTTAACCCCCTTCCTCTTGTTTTCATTCTTTTTTTTCCCCTTAAAATGCAAAACATTTGAGTACCAACATAGCTACTACTTCTTTTCTTTTCCCCTCTCAATTCCAAGGGATATATGCAACATTGTTTTTTCCTATGCATAACACGTATCTAGCTCTGTTTTATTATAAAATATTATTATATTTTACATAATAATCTATTTTTCATAATTCTTCACTTTCTATAGTAATAAAAGTCACATGAAAATTAAGTCAAAAGTATTTTAAAGGGTAGTAGATTCACAAATAATGCAAGCACATGTATTTCAAAGGATGTATGTAGCTTCAATTTATCATCCAATGTGTTGATATTTACTCCTGGATATAAAATTCCTCACTGAACCTAAACATGAGTCTGGGTTCCCAAAAGATTCAAGCTGAAGAGAAGTTAATCAGTATGATAAAAATGAGCATACCTATCAAATACTGACATTATATATATGTAACTATACAAGGTGAGCTTTTTAAAGCCAATAGAAAGGATGGTACCATATATTCCCCATTTTTTTTCTAAGTTAGCATATTGATGATGATAGGGTATATCTTATAGAAAAGCCCTCAATTCTCTATAATTTTTAACTGTAATTTTTGTTAAAAATGAGAATAAAATGAATATTCTTAGAGAGATGCTGTGAAAAGATAAAATGATATTTAAAAACCTCTTGAATAATAAACATAGCACACACAGGATTATTAAGTCTGTAAATATTATACATTAATCTATTTTGGAAAATGATAGCTGCAATTGTTAAATAGCGTAGGAAGAATTTATTAGATAAACACCAGCAGGTGGCTAAAAATACATGGTAAAGACTATTAGTTTGATTAAAATATGCCCTTATATTCAACTGAGCGGACTTCAAAAAATACATAAAATTACTTTACATAAACAATGTCACCTTTGCATATGTTGTTCATTCTAACCTATGATGCTTACTGGAGTCCTCTTTCTTTCAGGGTCTCCTATATCACTCAAATGTGTTAGATAACTTAGCAGAGCAAAGGAGAGCAGTTAAAAGGTGAAAATTTGCATTCTTCTCCAATAAGTAATGTTTTTTGTTTTTTTTAAAAATTTTTTTTTTCTTTCAACGTTTATTTATTTTTGGGACAGAGAGAGACAGAGCATGAACGGGGGAGGGGCAGAGAGAGAGGGAGTCACAGAATCGGAAACAGGCTCCAGGCTCCGAGCCATCAGCCCAGAGCCTGACGCGGGGCTCGAACTCACGGACCGGGAGATCGTGACCTGGCTGAAGTCGGACGCTTAACCGACTGCGCCACCCAGGCGCCCCAAAGTAATGTTAATAAAGAGTAACATCATGCTTTGCCTTTGTCCCTCTTTTCCAAAAGGGTCTGTACTTGGCAAATAAATTAAATGAAACTACCACCAACTTAGAATAACTGACACAATCTCTATCTAGACAAAAATGTGGCCTAAAGAAATATTATGGCACTTTTAAAGTTATATAATAAGGTCCCAATAACTCAAATCTATTCTAGGAAAAACTACCCTAAGCAAGTTCTGTTTTGGGACTGAACAATAATTTGGTGAATTTTAAAATACTCCCCCCATGACTATTTTGTGAACAAAGGACTGAAGAATGATGATTTTCCTATAGACTTTTCTTTAATGCTAATATTGAATAGCTTTAATTTTCAGAGCCAACAGCACTGCTTCTAGTGATATTCTTCAACATCGCAGTCTGAATACATAAATATGATTAAAAAATAGACAATATACCAATTTGTAAAATCCTTAAGTAAGGCCCTATAATTTTTTCTACATTCTCTATATACCTAATACGGTAATGTCTACTTGGTATTGTAGATGCTTAGTAGATACTTGATGACTAACCATGACTTATTGGTAGTGTCAGCAAAACTGAAAGTATAAAGAACCAAATACAAATAACAACCATATCAATTTCAATTTTTTTTTAATTTTTTTTTCAACGTTTATTTATTTTTGGGACAGAGAGAGACAGAGCATGAATGGGGGAGGGGCAGAGAGAGAGGGAGACACAGAATCGGAAACAGGCTCCAGGCTCTGAGCCATCAGCCCAGAGCCTGACGCGGGGCTCGAACTCCCGGACCACGAGATCGTGACCTGGCTGAAGTCGGACGCTTAACCGACTGCGCCACCCAGGTGCCCCTCAATTTCAATTTTTACAATCACTCAAGACATCAAAATCTGTTATAGACTTTTTTGTTTTTTTTTAAATTTTTTTTTCAACGTTTATTTATTTTTGGGACAGAGAGAGACAGAGCA
>NW_024412396.1:42140213-42159355 GCF_014898765.1 Herpailurus yagouaroundi | reverse complement strand
CCCCCCCCCCCCCCCACTCACGCTCTGTCAAAATACGAATAAACATTAAAAAGAAAAGAAATAATACCACATAATAGAAAGCTTATTGAAATTTAACCATATAGGCATAAACCCCTGATATAAACATCCTCAACAGACATTGATTGATGATGCTGTCAAGAAGCCATTGACCCAAATTGCAAGTTTCCCTCTTCCTATACCTTCCCCTAGTAAGTGAATATTCTAAGCAAGATATCCCATTTGAGCTGTTGGAGGAAAGAAAGAGGATGAAAGATTCTGTTGCCATTTAGAGTTTGTCAGAATAAAAATGCCTTTCAGTAGGCTGGATTCTGTTAGAGGTTAAAATGCATTTCCCCAAGAAATAATGTTACAAATAGTACATAGATTCCTACATTTAATCACATATGTCTAGGGGTGCCTGGGTGGCGTAGCTGGTTAAGTGTCCGACTCTTGATCTCAGCTCAGGTCATGATCTCACAGCTTGTGAGTTTGAGTCTGCATGGCATCAGGCTTTGTTTCGATGACAGGAAGCCTGTTTGGGATTCTGTCTCTCCTTCTCTCTGCCCTTCCTCTGCTTGTGCTCTCTCTCTTTCAAAATAAACTTAAAAAAATTAAAAAAGAGTAATTTTTAAGAAAATCATATATGTCTATTTGACTCCCAATTCAGTTAAACTACAGTGCTATTTCAGTTTTGAACACTAGTCTAGAAATCTGGTCAACATTTTTAGTTATTTTCACGTGAAACTACTTTGCTCTACTTATAAGTTGGTAAATGACAGTAGAGTATGACATATAACAGAATTCAAGGACAATATGATGATGGGGTTCAGGACATGCTACCTCAAAATATGGCATCTTGGAATGTTAAATATTTTAAACTGAGTAAGTCTGAGAAAATGGCAGAAGCAAGAGGGTCTCTCTGTCCTTGCCCTGCACTTCATTCTCGAAACAGGTCATAAGCATTGCCCTCCCTATACCCTGAAGAAAGGAGCATCCTTATTTCCAAGATGTAGGGACGTGTTTCCATAATTTGGCTATTGTAGATAATGCTGCTATAAATATCGAGGTGCAGGTATCCCTCTGAATTAGTATTTTTGTATTCTTTGGGTAAATACCTAGTAGTGCTTTTGAAAAGGGGAAAAAAGGACCAGATAAAATTGATAATTCCATTTGCTGAAATCTAGGTTCCTCATTTCATTGTACGCAAATGCATATTTGTGTGAACAAGCAAAGAAAATTTATATTGCTGGTAGTCAAGAAGATGTTTATCTTAATGTTTAAAAATTAGGGGATTGGTGGTAAACCAAACCTGTCTGTAAATCTATCAGTATGAACCAAAGCAGGGTATGACCATGAGCTACTTAGAATTCATTAAACCTATGTAATTTATAGGAAGCTGTGCCAGCATGCATTGGATTACCTCCCATGTAGAAGAGACAAGTGGGTTAATTAAGAGAGAAGAGAAACAGACAAAATGCTGGCCTGTGGTACATAAGGCACATGAAGAAAAAGAATGCTAGGCATCAGCCTAGGGAAAAGTAAAATTCACTTTGATGTCAATTCCCCTTACTATTGGATAGACAGCAATAAAAACAAAAATGGCCACTGGAAATTTATATGTTGGTCCTTCTTTTGACTTAAAATGCCAGCCAATACTCCCTTTGTGTCTTGGTAATAGATAAAGCTTTAATCAGAGGCCTATGTACAACTTATTTACCAATCAATAACACTAGATTCTGACTTCACTTTTGTTTAAAGCTAACTAAGGAATACTTACTACTGGCTTAACAATAAACCTCAGGTTTCTATATTTTTTTTATGTACCAGTTCTGATTCCCATACAAATTCCTATCTAAATTTATGAGAGCATGATTTTTCATAGACTTTAGTTCTCAGTGTTTTTCAAACAGGATGTCAAGGAGACTGATTGGGGTCACAGAGAATAAAGCTGTCCTGCTCTCAGTAAACTTAGGTTTCAACAACAGGGTGAGAAAGTCAATTCTACAGTTTGAGATTCTCTTCACTCCCATTACATCCAAGGTCAATAAGGATTTAGAATTGTAGAGACTGGAGTAACTGATATTGTTTGAGCCCACATTCAAGAAAAATTAGGCTGCTAACCCTGTTATTTATTTGTTTAAAAAATGGCTATCAGAGTATACTGCAGAAACAGTCAGGCAGAGTAGAATGAAAATGTTTTAGAAGTACTGACTGTGATTACCATATGCTTTTAGAAATTAGAAAAATGCATGCAAATCTTTATATATGACACATATATAATGGGATATTTGAAACTGGGTTCTAACTCAAGATCTGGTCAATATGTGTATATTAAATACTCACTGTGTGCTAGATGGGGGAAAGAGTAAAACCTAAAAGAAGCTAAGTCAATGTCTTTACTCAACCAAGTTTCATAAACTAATAATAGAGTGAATACTATTCTAAATATACCCATTAGGGGGTAATTCAATGTCATTCATTCAATCATGCACTCAACCCACATTTACTGAATACCTACTGTTTGTCCCAAATTGATCTAGCCTCTGAATTACAGGTTTCAAACAAAAAAGCAGTTTCTGGTCTGCATGAGCTCACAATGCAATAGATAAAGACAGTTAAGTAAACATATTAATTATAACACCTCATGATAAATGCTGTAATAGAAGTTAGTACATATTGCTATGTGGATATGCATGAGATGCTCCTAACTCAGATGGAGGTAGGAGCTGAGGGGAGATTATCAGGAAAAAACTTTCTGGAGCTGGGATATAGGAGCAGAATTTTAAGGGACAATTACACTTTGGTTAGCTGAAGAAAAGGCAAGGAAATCAGAGAAAAAGGCAAGTGTAATTCACAGATATGAGGGACCCTGGCAACTGAGAAATGGCAATAAGTATGGCTGAAGCTAATTTCAACCATGACAGGAGGTGGTAAGAGGATTGTTGATGAGGTAAGGGCCAATTCCTAAGGGTTATGGAGAGCCACTGAAAGATTTTAAGCAGGGGAATGACATGACTACATTAACATTTTAACAAGTTCATTCTGGTGAGCAATGTAATGATTAGAGATGGTCATGGAATAAATGATGAGGGTAGAGAAACTGGTTTGGAGATTAATCTAGTAATCCAGATGAGAAATCCAACTAAATCACTGAAAGTATTCCTGGAGAGAAGGGCATAGGTTCTAGAGATACAAAAAACCCTGAATCTATAGGATTTAGGTTCTGAATGGTCATAAAAGATATAAAATAACTCTTGAGTTTCCAGTTTGAGTAATTGGGTAGTATCATATATTCAAATAGTGGATGAAGGAACAAAATTGGGGACTGAGTCATGTTCAAGGTGCTTATAACTCTGGAGAGAGATGTGGGCTGTAGATAGTTGATGCCAAGGTAGTTACTATATTGTGACAGTGATATTTGACAGTAAAATATGTGAAGCTCCTAGAATTATCCCTGACCAAAGTTAATGCTATAAGTAGAAACAGAAGTAATAATGATGATAAATGGTGATGATCATAATAACAATGGTTGATTATGAGAATTTCTGTGGTGATAAAAATGTGTATCTGTGCTTTCTAAAAAGGTAGCCACTAGCCACATGTGACTACTGAGCGCTTGAAATGTGGCTACTGCAAATAAGAAGCTAACTTTTAAATTTAATTAATTTTAGTGAATTTAAACTGGCTATCATGCTGGTCAGTGTAGATATATAGTGAGAAATAAAATGAGAATCTGAGGGGTGCCTGGGTCGCTCAGTCAGTTAAGCATCTGACTCTTGATCTTGACTCTGGTCATGATCTCACAGTTTGTGAAATTGAAGCACATGTTGGGCTCTGCGCTGACAGTGTGGAGTCTGCCTGTGATTCTCCTTCTCCATCTCTCTCTGTTCCTTGCCTGTGCACATTCTCTCTCTCAAAATAAATAAATAAGCTTAAAAATAATTTTAAAAAACAAGAATCTGAGAGTAAATCAAGTTGATCATCAACATGTAAGGAACAGAAGTAAAAACAATCAAACAGGCAGAAGGAAAAGCAATATAGAGTAATATTGTCTATAAGCACAATTGAAATTCCCTTCAGAAGATGATTAGGGTATGTAGGAGTTGGTAGATGTGGTTTTCTGGAGGAAGGTAGACTGGAGCTATTCAGTAGATGAGGGCATTTCAGAAAGACAAAATAGCACAAATAATGGCCAATAAGAAAGAAGGAATATAACAAGAAGGTATCCCTTGACTGGAGTGGTAGGTACATGATAGAGAATAAATGGCAAATTGTCCTTGTTTGCCAGGGACTGAGGGGGTTCCTGGAATACAGAACTTTCAGTTTTAAAACAAAATAGTCCTAGGATGTGGTACTTTCAATTCTAAACTAGGAGTCCTGGGCAAACTGGGAGAAGTTGGTCACTAGAAAATAATGTTAGATAAACAGTGGATTATAATTATATAAATCATAAAATTTATAATTTTATCCTATATAAAAATTATAAAGGATGTTGGGAGAGAGGAAGAAAGGCATTTACTCTTGATACAACAGCTCAGGGGTAGGCTACTATAGCTTCTTTGATTAGAGAACTGATGGGAATTAAGGTAGTGCTTAGGAAGGTTAGTCTGACCTAAGAAGAAAGAAGGACTAACAGAGAGAATCCAATTGTTTGGCTAATGTCCTAAATCCAAGTCTGAGGTGATTAGAGCTTACACATCTAAGAAGAAAAAGAAATCAGTGCTTACTATGTCCCTGGTACTCTACTAGATTTTACATAAATTATCAATTCTCCTTGAAACCCGGATATAGAAACTTTATAAGGTTTAGATAAGTTGGCTGATTTAAGAATTCGTTCACCATTTCCTAAATATTTTTTGAATGCCTCCTATATGACTTACCAAATTCATTATTTTACTAAAACCAGATTTGAAAGTAGATCTGGCTACAAAGTTCATTGTACATATTACAAGTAAGAATTAAAAGGAGAATAATTCTCTCTCAAAGAAATACATAGCCTATAAAATACTTACATCAAAAGCTTCCTAAACTTGTTATCCATGCATTAATATTTCCTCATCTTAAACTTTAAAATTCTCATGCCATTGTTCCAGTGATCACCTCTTTTGTATTTCAAATGATCAGAATAGATGAGGCAGTGTATGAGGATAAGCAGAAATTCACAGTCAACTACAACAGTTTAAAAATCTTTTTGTTACGGAAATTTAAAAGTGTTTTGCCCAAGTAGACAGAAGTACCCATCATCTTTTTTTTGAAAATATGTCAATCAATTCTTTTCAGTTCTTTTATAAGAATGTTTTGATTAGATAGGTTTATCAAATATTCCAGTCAAATGTGCGTTCCCATTATCTTTATGGCTGGTCCCTTATTTGGATGTAAGAGAGAGGTATTTTCTTATTTTGATTCAAACAATTTATATATTCTGGTAAGCAGCAGTTTTAGTGTTTTTAAAAGATACTATTCCTAACAGATTTCTTCACACTATCTCCAAATTCCCAACTATTATAAATAAAGAGCATGAAAACAATGAATGCAAGAGTGACCGGAAAGAGTAAAACATCAGAGAAAACTATACTGAAATAAATAATACATTTAATATTAAAAATTTTCTAAGTGAGATTTTGTGAAGTAGAAAATCTTAGGTGATCATTTCACAGTGTAGAATATTTTATTTTATTAGTTTCATCCAAGGTAAATAGTTTGTAGTGCTACTGGTAGTTCAAAAATGGCTCTATTTTTTCTTTTTAAGAGGAAATGTTACAGTGTTTAAAATCTAGTTTTCTTTCTTCCCTTCCATCTTTCCTTCCTTCCTTGAATATGTAGATCTACTATTTGCAATTCAACTGAAGTTTCCATTTCAGAAGCTCCAAATTGTCAGTCAGTCAAGGTTTGTTTAGATCAGAACTGGTGTTCTAAAAGTGTGATGGGTTCAAAGGGCAACTGTTTTGCAAGTTACAATTTGAAAATGTCACCATTTCTTAGGTAGCTAAAAGCTCTTAAGCATTAAATAAAAATAAAATTAAATTTCAGTCTCTGTCCACTCAACAGTAAAAATCAATTTAACTTCAAAATTTCTAATTATTTAAATCAACCTTGCTACTGGGAAATCTAAGACATTAGATATAAGGTTTTAAAGGGTTCAATGATTATTTTTTTGTTTATTGTTATAAATCATAAAAAATTTACATCCAGTGTATATTACAACTTTTCAAGTAAGTCAGAAAGAGCACTGTTACTACAAGGAGATAGTACTCATGCTGGCTTTCTTCTAAACTAAGTGAATTCTGAAGCAATGTTTTCAAAAGATTTTAAAAAATGAACATTGCTGGAACACTGTTGAAAGAAAGCTGAGATTAGCTGGAAATGTGGAAGGTGAATTCTCTTTTTTTTCCTTGGCTTGAGGGGATGAACAATAGTGTACACAACCTGTGACACTGATCTCATTACATTCATGATATTCTATGCATTCCAAATGTGAGGCCAATTCTAAGGTCAAGACAGAGCTAGCAGATTATAATTACATTTAAATAAGGAATAGTAAGTGCTCAATAAATATTTACTGAATGACCATACATAAGAAAAATAATTATAAAAGGTATGTCTTTCTAATATTTCCTGGAATTAAAGTTTGCATCTAATAGATACATTTATATCCTCTCACAAGAATCCAAACTATGTGATCAACCTGAACCAGGTAAATATAGTCCATGAAAATGTAAGACTACTGAAGGCCACCTACAGCCAACTTTTAATAACTCCTGAACAATAGCAGCAGAAAGCATGGTATTTAGGAAAAACAATTTTCTGACACTCACTTGGAAGCTTTATGACTTTAGGCAAGATATCTAACCTCTTTGAACTCATTTTCCTGGTCTGTATAATGAGGATGATGACAGTATCTTCTTTAAATATCTATAGTGAAGACTAATTGAAATAAGATAAATGAGATGTCAACCACAAAGGTTGTCACATAGTAAGAAAATTGTATTTTTCACGAAGGGGCAATCAACTACATGGAGTAACATTTGCTGAGCAGTAGCAGGTAAGGTTAGCAATTATGTTGTTCTTGGACAATTCATGGATAGATTCCTTTTTGAACAAAGCTTATTTTTTGGTCTTATGAATGTCACAGAAGACAGTGACATGAAATTGATTAAGCCAACGTGCTGCAATAGGTACTGGAGAATTTATTTCTTTAATGGTGAAGGTCAGTGAAGATGATGTAAATGAGGAAAAGAAGATATTGAGCCATGGAAAGTTTGGCTACCTCCATAGTGATGCTATAAAATAAAAAAATGCACTTAAAAACAGTTCCATCAAGAGGCTTCCATATGAAAAAATGACACATGAGGACATTTCTTGAAATTCTAATTAGTAAGAGTCAAAGTCTAAAATTTTATAAAATAATCATTTACCAATTTAAGATGAAATAGAAAAAATTATGGAAGGTTATTCTGTAATCCCTAAGGAGTTCTTCAAGATATTGGTCTTTACAGCATCATAAATTAAACATAATCACCACCTATGGAGTCCACAGAGGTATGGCACTGGTAACAAAAAAACCCTACCACAAATGACAAAAAGAGAAACACATTTTATGACAAATAAATAAAGCTAATGTGTCACAATGAAAGTAACAAATCCAGATAAAGTCAGAGTTCATTTAAGAGCAGAGTGCTAGGGAGCAAATGCTACAGCATACCCAATCCCATCCCCCCAGAAGCCAGTTCCACATTCCAACCTGAGAACCCTCCTGCAAACATGCTGTCACAGAGAAAGTAATACCCTGATGGATGCTGTAGGCTGTGTTTGAAGATGATGCCAATGGTAGACTTCTTATACACTCTCATGGGAAATGGAGAATTGCCTGGATGAAGTGTCAGAAAGAAATGGGTTATATATTTTTTACACTGGGAATCATAATCCTGGGGAATTAAGAAAAGACCTATGGAAAATGTGGTGATGAGATGATATCAATCTTGCCTTTCAACAGTCTGCTGATATCACAAGTCATTCATCTGCCTTTCATTACTTTCCTTTTCCTACAGATACATATTTCAAGAAGAAATTCATTCTCCATAAAATCAGTTTTAAAAGAAAAATCTAAAATAGCTGTAACATTCAAAAGAAAAAAATTACAGAAGATGGCTATAATTCTGTTGATTCAATAAATTCAACCTTGTGAGGCTAAACCCTTGTGGGTTTAGTCATGCTCTTCCTTTCAAGGCTTTTATTTATTTATTTTTAAAATTTTTAAAATTTTAAAGCAAAAAGATGCTATCCTGCCTGTGGTTCTGCAAACACAACCTGGTATTTCAGATGGTGCCATCTTTCTGGGTTTTTTGCATGATATTCTGAGACAGTATTTCTGCAAACAGAATAAAGCTAACAATACTGGCCTGCCCATGGTAGCTACCGTGGTCTGCAAAAACTACATGTAGAAATGTGTTTTGCCCATAAGATAAAAAATTAAGATCTTAAAATTCATAGGGTATTAAAGTTCTTTTATTTACTAGCCATCCTGAGGCACAAATTCTCTTTTCTCTCAGCTACTCAACAGTGCCTCTGCTTTGGAAAGGATATCAAAATCTATTAATATTTCAATATAATATTTCACAAAAACAGAAACACATGTACACTATGGTTTTACACAGTAAGAATAAGAAATTAGACCCCCAAAAGGCAAAAAAACATAGCTCAAATGTCATGTAAAATATTTTGTTAAAAGAGCACGAATCTCATGAGTGATTACAAAATTAATCTTCCAGATTATAAGAACCTTATGAAAATGTAAGTATCAAGGAAACTATTTTCCTGAGTAACCTAATCAGTTTTTAAAAAGGAATAAATCTTCCATTTTATATGAAAATAGGGGAATCATATTAACTTTCATTTAATAGGCAATTTGGGATGCTGTGTCTATGGTTAATGGGACAAGATTGTCACTTATTTAATGTAAATCTTCAGCTACCAGAAAGACCTAGACAGGCCTGAAAACCAAAATCTTTGTCTTTAGCCAATATTAGTTTAATAACAAATTACCTGGCTCAAAGAAATTTTTATGGAATTAAGGTGGTGGTAACAATCAAGTTGGCTGTTCAGACTTTAACCATTTCGACATGATACAGTGACTGCTAAAAAAAAAAGTTAACTTAGAAAACAGTACAGTATAAAAATACTGAAATTTCCTCCTAAAACAGCTAACTTTTCCCTTTTGGTACCCTCATCCCTTTCAGCCAAGTGCAAAGTGCAAGGCAAAATAAATTAAGGCAAAAGGAAAATAAAATAAGAAAAATGGTGAGGGCGAGCATGTTGTTGACCATGTAAGATAACACGTGCAAAGTATACCTCAGATACACTATAAGTAGATGAGCACGAGGGAAGCCGAGCCTGGTTTTGCAGTGGGGAAAAGAAAACACTGTTAAAGAGGAAGTGATAGCATAGTAAGGGTCTCAGAAGATTAGATAGCTCCATCACGAACACATTTGTCAGGTAACAAGATAGCCTTATAAGCAAACACTTGAGTTTGAAATCTCAAGGGTCAAGCTATTTGAGGAGAATCTTGTGATATAAAAATACCTGGCTTAAAAAAAAAAGAAAAAAGTCCGTGACAGAGATGACTCCCTCTGATCAGATCTGGTATGATTTTACTGAGAAGATGTTCATTTAAGGTTAATTGGAAAGCAGAACACTGGTCATTTTTCTCCTAAGGTACTACACTGATCTTCATTGCTTTATTAACATTGGCAAACTACATGTGATGTTACTTATAGAATGAGGGCTCTATTGTACATCTTCATATTGTTTTTTAAAGAGGGCACCAAAGCCAGCTCAGTATTCTGACTCTCATGTGCTGTTCCTATTATTCCATTCACAGTATCACTGAACATTCATATATATGTCCATGTGATATATTAATATATATATATCAATAAAAACACCATAAAAACATAAAAACTGAAACACAAATTCTTATCTAGACCTTTTATCAGAATGTTTCATTGATCTTTTAAAATAGCTATTTCATACTCAAAACCATGTTTAATCTTCATGATTTGAGCTGATAATTTTCTGCCCTGTTCTTACTTTCTAGGTTGTCACACTGCTATGGTCAATTCTCTGGCCTCTTCTTTCATTAGGTTGTACAATGCCACGTGAGCTAAATTATTAAGTATGCAGTTTTGAGTTACAAATTCTTCATTAAGTTCCAAAATGAAACTCAGGGTGGGGAAATGAAAGTATAGAAGATGACATAGTGGAGGAATCAGAAATGCTCATTATCTGATTTGTTCTTTAATTGTATTTCTAGCACCCAGAACAGAAGAATGTAGTAGATGCTCAGTAAGTGTTTAATGAATAAATGAACATACAAACTCTTTTTCTTCTATGTTTAAAAAACTGAACTGTGTGAAATAATGTTGAGAAGATTTTACATTTACCATCATAAAGATTTGTGATCAAATGTTATCACTGCCACTTAACGGATTACTTTGAGGTATTTTCTGAAATATGGTCATTATAGACATCTTAAGAAATTGAATCTTTTTTTCCAACCACATACACATCTAATTACACATACACATCTTCAGCAAGGTGCTAGTTCTAAGAAAACTTTGCATGTTTGTTTTATCTCCATAGCTATGTCCATAAAACTGAAAAACTTTATCTTTCATAAACAGTTGGAGTCTTATCTCCCCCTGCCCCCCTCAGTTCTCCATTTTCTGTTACCAGGGAAATTTATTTGTCAAGAAGATCTTTTATTAGTACCTTATTTGTGTATTAAAGTCAATTCTGGGAAGAGCAATTTGCAATAAGCATTAAACACGTCACAGTGTGTCATTCCCGCTTCCATGATGTCTTAGGCAACTGTAGGTGATTTTATAAGTATTAGATAAGAATATTTTTGTTCTAAACACAGACAGATTTTTGTTATTCAGTAGAAGTGAAATCTCAGAATTGTATTAGTTAACTTTACACATTAAATACCAAAAGTGAAAGGTAGCAAAATTAGTCTGTTTTCCAAAGAGATAATCCTGAAGTTGATTTACTGTCATCTTTGCCATTATTGTAGTCTGGTCATATTTATAAGACATACATCATCTACTAAGATGCTCAAGATGTTACATAATTATTATAAATTAAATAGTAAATAAATAGATATTAATATTTTGAGTACGTGCCAACACATCAAACAAGGAAGACTTATTAGGAACCTCAAATAAAAATATTCTTCATTTAAGAACCAAAGACAATAAAATTTGCCTAAGAAAGTAGAGTTAACAAACAAACTGATGTTTACTCCTTTAAAAGCTACTGAATATTTAAGGACTAATCAATGTTCTAGCTGTTCTTCCTTTCTTCAAAGTTGGCTGACTTAATGCAGATGCCTTTTAGATAGTTAAGTGCCATATATTAAGATATGACATAGTTGATCATGTCAGGGTGTCTTTACCAGTTGCACAAAATTTCCTATAGACAGGATGATTTTAGGTACATTTAAATAGGAGAAACCAAAAGTTGGTCTCCAGGGGAAAGATCTTTAATGAAACAAAATGAAGTAAAAACAGAAAAAAAGCAGAGTAAGCAAAAACACTCTAAAAACGCCTTTTAAAAAAGTTTGAGAGCAAGATTGGAACATACCTTTACACCCTAAATCTCTGTAGAGGCCTCCTCAAACAAGAGGAATTTATAATCTATATTTGCAAGGTTTAATGTTAATTTCATGGAGGGGTTTACGTTGTGTGTGTGTGTGTGATGTGGTGTGAAAAAAGAGTAGGTAGAGAAAACAGTGGCAAACAGAAGAATAAAAAAGTAAAGGTGGAAGATCAGGGTATCAACTCTTCTAGACAGATATTATTCTGGGCAGAATAATCTGAAACCATCCCCAGAAAAATGAGCAGCTCTCCTTTCCTCAAGCTCTAAAATGAAGATAAGTTTACAAAGACTCTATTATAATCATTTCTATGTCCTTGTCATTTTGACACACTAGCCGGTTACAGCAGGTCTTGGCAAACTTTTTCTATAAATAGTCATATAGTAAACATTTCTGACTTTCTGTGCCATACGGTTTTTGCTGCAACTGTTCACCTCTGCTTTTGTACTGTAAAAGCAACCACATATTATATGCACATGAATGAATATGGCTGTGTTTCAATAAAACTTTATTTTTGGACACTTCTATGTTTTGGACACACATATGATTTTTACATGTCATGAAATGACAGTCTTTTGATTTCCCCCCCCATTATTGAAAAATGCAAAAAATCATTCCTAGCTTGTGGGCCCACAAGAGAGAAAAGGATTTGGGCCCAGAAGCTACAGTTTGCTGACCTGTGAGTGATAGCATTAATTTGATGAATATAAAAATGCAAAAAAAACCCTCCCAAATAATTTATCAAAAATATAAGAACAAAGACTGGAATAAAATATTGATCTTAAAAAATCTATAAAATCACAACTATCTAATCCATTATTTATATTAGTCCCATTTCCTATAAGTCTTATTTCAGCATTCAGAAAATCATTCTTCAAAAGACTTATTCCTTTCTGACTTGATGCAGATAGTTTTCTTAAACTTACTAAAAACATAGTCTTATTTTAAGTGATAACTCCTCCCTTAACTTTTTCCACCTCAAATAATACCTTGTCTTTATTTATATTAGCATAGCAAGTACTTGTAATTATATTCTTTTTACTTCATAACCGAATTCCTAGGTCACTTATGTGTCAATAATCTGTCTTCATAAATCATTTTCCCTTTGATTGTTTGTCAAAGCCTTTAAAAAACTAACATATTTGGTTACCTAAAACCTATCTGTATGTTTGCAGCTCAGTAGAAATTTACCATCACATTGCATACACTGAGAAAATATAAAATTTGTGGTTTTGGTATTTTTACTTCTCTCCTTTCTTTTCTTTCTACTAGTTTTTATTTCATGAACATTTATCTTCTTTTTCTCTGAATATTTTAACACTCAAGCTTTTCAGGGTTCCATCACTCTTTAACTAATTCAACTTTGTAAACTCACTTTGACTTAATTTTGTAAAGTATTAGTTTGTATCATCTTATGTTTTCCAATTCTCAACTCTGTTTACACAGTTTTTGAACTTTAAGCACTACTTTTAATGTTCTTCCTACTAGATTCCTGTATTTGATTAAATGTAAAGGTAATTTTTTCCTTTATGTGGGATTTTTCAGTCATTATTCTCAACACATTATTAGTCTAAGGATTTGTAGTAACTTGCAATCATTTAATCAGACAAACTTTGTTTATAAGATGATAATTTGTAAAGCCATGTGATTATAGTTTTATTATTATTAAAAGTTACTAAAAACTGATTTAGGGTTCTGAATACTTCCACTTTGTACTACATACAGAAAATGATGATACATTTATAATTCCAGAACCTAACACATCCTACTTTTTGCTATAGAAGTGTCAATGTATGATAAAGAAGTACATTTTCATATGATAAATCAATTTTAAAATTATTCCAAAAATTACATCTTAGAATATTCTACCTTATATCATTGATTATCTGTAATAAGTAAGGATGCAGGAATCTTTTCTCTCTAAAATATAACACATAGAAGATACAAATTGAAGCGTTAATGATTTAATTAAGTCCTTATCCCAAAGATTTGAATGATGTCTCATTTTCCCAAGTAATAATAAAATATTTAAGTACAAACATGGTTCTAATCTTTCATCTTACTGAACTATTTATAAATGTTTCAATGAATTGAAAGGCACCTACATACTTGCTCTTGTGTATAGACGCCTAAAATAAATTTTCACAAAATGGAATGGTCATTATATGCCAATTTATCTCATTTTAGAAACAAAATCTGTTTATATAACCTATGCAACTGAGAATAGCTTTATTCTGCTTCTAAGCAACAATTTTTAACATGCAAGGCTTATTGTAAGGCATTCTGGGGTAATGGGATTAAAGGGGAGGAGAGAAACTAAACATTCAGCTCTTTGAAACACATCTTCTCTAAACTGAACTGTCTATAGAAGGTACAATTTGACTTTTGATAGTTTTCCTCCAGATACTTTTCTAGTTAATGGGAATCTTAGAATGCTATACCTCATATTCAATCTTATTAGAAAAAAAAAGGTAATCAGAACAAAGTGTGACCCAGTGAAATATAACAAAAGATGAAGACATTGGGGTTAGTCATTATATACTGTACCATGCAGTATAGGTGTTGAAAAAAAGAAACTGAAAAGTGGCATGATATAACTCAGTTTTTGAAGCCAAAATTTTTAATTTAACCCTAATCTAACACTAACTCCCTTCTATACAGGCCTTAGCAAGTCTCAACTATCTAGTCTTGGTTTGACTGAAAAAGAAAATCACTTCTCATGATTGGTTACAAAGAGTATGACACTAAATACATTAATTAATTAATCAGAATTTTTTTTAGGGCTTTCTAGAAGAATATCTAGGTATGTTCAGACTGATTTAATCATAAAATTCTTTTTTTTTTTAAGACAGTGGAATAAATTCTGGGAGTGATTATGGATGATCTTTCAACTTCTAAGAATATGGATAGAAAAGAACGACTGACTCACAAGAAAGTAGAAAAATGAGATACTTGCATTAATTGCTACATCAACTTAATTTAGCAATCAGAATTTAACAATTAGTATTAATAAAAACAAGTTTGAGGTTTAGTAATCAGAAATTTAATATAGAGATATACTTAACTATGTATAGTATATAATTAAAAACAAACTGAGATATCAGAGAATTATAATATCACTATTGTTTATTCTTTATAAGAAAACTATTATAGCAAAATGGATTAAAAGTATGACAATAATCTTGGGAGAAGTGGATCCAGGCCAGGCTAGGATTGATAGAAACTTCTTAAAAAGCACTAGGAATGGGATGTCAGAGTTAAATTGAGCCAGAAATTACTTACTGCACTAATTTAGCTTTTCTTCTGCCATATTTTACATCATAAACCATTTTAGAGATTTTATTTCCATTTTTTTTTTTTTGAAAAGATAGATTTAGGAGAAGGACCAAGCATTCTGAGTCTGAACTATGGGTCACAAAAAAATACTACTGTTAGTATTATCTATCTGATACATGTATAATATTGAGTAGCTATAAGGTATTGTTCTCCTTCAGAGTGCTGTCTTGGGTATAATAGCCTTTATCTCAAGTATTTGTAAGACGTTACATGACAGTGAAGATATTTACTGCTTAATTTTTTTTATTTTTAAACAAAAAAATTTTATCATAGCTATTCCCAAAGAGTCCGAGTTAAGAGAAGCCTATTAATTCAGAAGAAAATGTGTCTACTTGCTAGATTACCTATGATGATATTCTAACATTGATCATTTTCCTTGATAGCTGAAATTGAATTATTAAGGATCTAGCACTTGGATCCAGCCAATAATTTATAATCCTGCTGACATATCCCACAAGGGGCAGAACACAGTCAATGGAAAAGCTCCAAATGAAGTCTCATAAAAAGTCTCAGAAAATTATACAATTGTATAAGAAACAAATTTTGAAAAGAATTTTTATTTTGCATTGGAGCCAAAATGTTATTAAATCAACTTCAGTGTTAGTGTGACTTGCGTGTCCTCTACCCTGCCAATTTAATCTTTATTTCATAAACGTGAGCATGAAGCTGCAGCTAGAAAAGGAAGAGAGAGATAGGGAGAAAAGAGACAGAAAGTAAAAAAGATGGAGATGAGAGGACAAACCAATCAGATTTGGAATTACCAGTCAGCAGAAGTTTAGGAAAAAAAAAATCACCGAGTGAAATCGTACATTTACTCTGAGAGAGTATCCTTTCACATTGCCTTCTAGGTGATCTCTGAGCTCCTCCAGCTTTCGATGGAGCTACATGTAAACATCAGAAAATGAATTGAAAAAGCAACTTGTTCTCTTTTCAGTTTTCCTTTTTCCTTTTAAAAATAAGATCACAGCATTATACATTTCTCACTGCCTTTGGCAAACATTTCAAAACATTAAAGATCTTTGTATAACAGAAGAATACATGTTCAATAACCTGTGACTAGGAAGCCAACGTTTTATTTTAATTATAGCATCTTTTCTCCCCAAAGTGTTAGAGTAAATAAATAAATACTATAACTATCCTTATAATTCCTTAGAGATTCACTTTAAAATTTTCTATTTGGTAGAAATGTGGAATAAAAATACTTAAAAATTATGAAATTTGTCTTTCTTTCCCAAACACATTTTTTGATTTAGGGCTGAATGAATACATATTAAAGTAAATTGATTGAACCCTAACATGTATCTTTTTTCTTATACATATATATGTGTATATACATAATCATACTGTACATACACTTAAAAATAATAAGCACACAATTATAACTTGAAGTTCTATACAGCCAAAAGCTGAATTTAGAGATAATTAAACACACACACACTTGCACACACAATCCAATTTATAGCAGATGGTGCTGCACTTACAGATGCCATTTTATCTTTATTTCACTATCAATAATTTCTAAAAAGTTATGTCACACTGTACCTTTTTGCTTGAATCTGACTCATAATCCATTAGGCTAAACAACAGTGGACTTATCTTCCCTTAAAGACAAAGGTAAAATATGATACCTCACAAGAGACAGTGAGGAATGCTACTGACATATCATTGGGATGCATAAACTTGTATTTTTTTTACTGAATAATTTTAACCTTCCTTGATTTTGAAACAGGCATATAATCAACACTTCCCATCCCCTCTCGTTATCCTTAGTGAAAAAAACATAAAAAAACCCAACCAACCAAACAAAAAACCCCCCACAACAAATCACTACCCAGTATACAGCAGCGTCAGAAACAGAGAAGATGGCTTGTCTGGAATAAAGGACACAAACATACAGACACACCTTCATCCATGTGCACTCATGTGTGTGCACACACACAAATAAATAAACGACAACAAAAAAAGTAAAATTAAGAAGGCAGAAGAGGCAAGGAGAAGAAGGAGTGCAGAAATTAGTGCTTCATAAATTGTTAAATGAAAATGAAGGGGAGGTGTATAAAATTTTGAATTGACTTAATATTAGGCCTTAAGGTAGTTAATTGAATTTTGAGACATCCCAATGCAGTGAACTGTCTGTCATTTTGATTAACAGTTACTAATGCTGTTAGGACAAATGGGACTGAGAGATACAAGCAGTGGTTAATTTGGGGGGAAATTCCTCTGCACATTTTTAAAATTCAGCAAATTTTCTACCTTGCATTTATGGTGGCAGCATTAAAAGTGATCAATGACTATGTCTTTGTTTCTAAAGGGTGATAACTGGCTTACCTTTTCATTGTGATTGAATGTTAGAGTATCGAGTGCCCAAGATATATTGACCAAATAGATATTTAAAAACTAGCAAATGGGACCATCAGATCAGAAATCTTTAAGCTGCGTATTAGCAGATTACATACACAAATGGGCAAACATTTGGATATATATTAGTTTCCACTGATTGTTATATAAATTTTTTAATTGAAAAAAAAATGGGATTAAAAGTGTTTAAATACTATTAGCTATACATGAGCCCATTACACCAGCATCATATAAAATTCCTTTTCTAATTCTTAAGATTCATTATATATAACAAATGTTACTATCTCATAATTGTTATTTTTCTGGTATGAACTACAAATGGTAATGACACTAAAATAAAATTTAGTTACTTTTTATAAAAAAAAGCAAAAAGGGGAGATAATATTCTGAAAATAAATATTAGTTCTCTGTGTAAGAGGAACTTAACACATAGTCAGTGACATCAATCAGAGGAACGGTTTACTCTAGAACCCCAAATTATAGGCACCTGTAATGAGACAGTTGCCCTTTCTCTTGTTTGTGGTGCCATTCAAAGCTAGTTATTTGGCAGCTTGCCTTCAGCTGGTTGCTCTATGTGCAGCTGAAACAAACAAAAAAAAATGACCCAACAGCCAATAAAAATATTAAAATAAAAAAATGGGATGGTGAAAAATGGAAAAAGCCCCCTTCCTCCCACCACCCTCCAAAAAGGAAGAAGTGTAGGCTATAGACGAAATCTTGCCAAAAAAATGTTAGAAACATATTTACTTTGAGGGATCCAACTCTACTAGCAACTCCTTTGCTTTCATCCGGCCGTCTAATTTGCTACAATGAGGGAAGATGGGTAAAAAAGACAGAATAAAGAAAAAGTGAACTTAAAAAATTTTCTACACATTAGTAATACATGCAAAACATCAATCGACTCTTCGAGGTACCTCTTAGGATGCCAAGGAGTTAACTAACCCAGAGGCTATATGACATGCTCTGCAAATAGGCTGGTTACTAGAATTCAGTCTTCATTATAGCACTATTCCTGAGATTAGGAAACGGGCACTTACTTTTGGTTATCTTGGGGACTTCTGATGTAGCAGTTTCTGGAGTAGTGTTACATTTGCATTTGGTTTACGAAAAACAAAAAATTACAAATATACCTATGCAGAGAACTTTGTCTCTTTAAGGATTATAGTGTTTATTCCATTATAATATCAGAAACATCAATGGTATGACTAGAAACATGAGTGTTCCCTAACTGGAAAGATCAGTTCCAACAAGCACCATTCTTGGTAGGTGACAGAGTGACGCTCCTCTGCTTGCTGACCCAAGTGCTGAGGTTGTTCAGCTGTAACTGAGATTCCCAATTAAACAATTGTGCTGCCCAACCAGAAAATTTTAATGCCAGACCAATGTTAACTACATCCGCTCCCTCAAAACTGTCTGTTATTTCAGTTAAATTTTCCTCTTGGGTAAGATAGAGAAAACTAAAACTGCCATTTTAAAAACTGGTTTCACTTTAAATGAGAAAAGGAAGATTCTCAACACAAAGTGTTTCATTTGATGAGGTACAAATTAGAATTTTTTTTTTTGCTTTTTTATAGAGCTGTAACAAGAACTAATATTTGGTTAGAGAGGAAGATAAACAAAAAAAGTAGAGATGAAGGGTGAGGAAGCTTCAGACCAAGTGTTTTTACACTATGGGTTCCTATGCGTGCAGAATGATGGTCTCCATTCAGACCAGCATAGGTCAAGTTAGCTATGCTGGCTAGATGCTCGTGTGTGTGTGTGTGTGTGTGTGTGTGTGTGTGTGTGTGTGTGTGTG
>NW_024412396.1:41983664-42140203 GCF_014898765.1 Herpailurus yagouaroundi | reverse complement strand
GTGTGTGTGTGTGTGTGTGTGTGTGTGTGTGTGTGTGTGTGTGTGTGTTTGTTTTTTTGTTTTGGGAGATGGTAGAGGAAGCATCGATGTGATGCCAGGTTCCAAGTGTTAAAGTCCTCAGGAAAAATAAGACACCTGACCATGCTACAAAATTCTATTTCCTGGAGTCAGGCTGTAGATTATCTTATCCCTTTTAGGACACCACTGATAGCATATGGAGCCTGCTTAGGAATAATACTGAGAAAATGGAATTTTCATTTTGAAAAAAAGCATCATGGTACATAAGAATTATATCAACTTTTGGTTTTACTTGATATAGTTTTTACTAATGCTTCAGCATTAACTAAACATTATACACAAAAGATAATCACCAATGCTCATTCTTCTTGGTCAAACAGAATTCTCAAAATTAGAAACAATGAATACTAATTAGAATGGCAACACTGTAAGAGAGGGCTTCTGAATAGGCAGGGTACTTATAATATCTAGTCCTTCTCTTGTGCTATTTTCTTTGGTCTTAGAGAATATCTTTATACCAAAAGCTGTTTCCCATTTTAAGTGGAGACTCACAATATCTTGATTATAAACTAGGTAATTTCCTATAAAAATATAAATTCTAATGCCCTATGCTGCTTTCTGAAAACTTTTAGAAGCTATGAAGACTTTCAGAATTGTTACCCAGTAACAAGTGAATACCATTTTCTATACAGTGTTTTATTTCTAGAAGGCTTAAAATTACATAAATTCCGGCAACATGAAGTATCTTCTTCATGGTTATTTGTTAATAACAAATCTAGGAACAATACCCACAGTTCCTCAGTTCCTGACTTCTAGTTTAAGGTTGTATTCCCTTTATAGGCGTGGAAATAAAAGGGCTGGAAAAAAATTGATGTTTATAAGAAGATGTATATGTATATATATGCCTCTGCCTGACTTGTGTGTATCTGTTTCTCCATTGATGGAAGAAATTTTATGTTACTGTATTTATTTATGGAAGAAATTTTTCCTCAACCATTTCAGTTCCAAATGCAAGTGCAATTACCAAAACTTAATGAGTTATAAGAAAGGATAGCCACCCGTGAACTCTAAATGTAAAAAATAGACTATAATACCAATTTAAACAAAGATTTTTGGGAGTAGACAGCTCAACTGTCAATGCTTGACATCAATTTTCTGTATATAAGTCTGACTGTAAATTTAGACTATCACAAGAGGAAGACTTCAGAAAACCAATGTGGTTATTATCAAAGCCAGAGTGGTTGTAATTCAAGTGTCATGTGATTATTTTTGTGGCTCCTGAATCAGGTATAATAGCTAATACTGAAAAACTTCAGAAAGAATTTTTAAAAGTATGTCTCATAAACTAAAATTTGAGAACTAGAGAAAAGTCACATCAATAGATCTTAAAGTTTAATACTCTCATTTATTCTAGTCAACCCTTGATCATCAATTGATGGAGTAGTATAAATAAAAGAAATTCATAGCTAATCCAAATGCCTGACTGTCATTTTTCTTTGATAATAATTTAAAAGTAATCACAAAAGATTATCATTTGGATGAAATAAATTACTTTAGTCTTCACGATAATTGTAAGAGCCTCACATCATTAGCTAATTTTACGTATATTTTCCTACGAGGCTAAACATTTTGCATCAGTAGTAACTAAGAGGAGTAAACTGCAAATATTTATATTACATATAGGATCACTGCAACAGACATGAAGTTTCACAATTGGATGGAAAGAATTGTGGGGATTATGACTGGTTGATATTATTAGTGTATATATATTAAAAATTAAAAAGTAGTAAAACAAAAAATGTTATCCCTAATAATTTTTCTACCCTGAAGAAAACCTTTTTATAAGCGTTTCACTGAGATTTCAAAAGATATAAATCAGAGGATCAAAAACATTTCAATTTCCTATTGAGCCTCTCAGCTAGAATATATTTAACAAAATATCTATTGAAAATAGTCTGAAAATATTGCAGTGTATCACCTCTTTTGCAACCTTCTGGGAATCTTTCTTCAGAGATTGATTACTGAGGATCAATTACCAGGATGTGGCGTGTAAAAGCAGTGAAATGACTCTGCTATTTGTATTTACCTTTTTTTTATAAGCTTGAATTCTAGAAATATCATGCAACAGAAGAAACTGTCTGGATGCTAATACAATATGGGTTGTTGATTACCTTTGATTTAGTCCAATTCTCCAAACCTGAGTTCACTGTAAGATCATTTCCACTGTTAACAAGATAGAAAATTACCCCATCCCACCTTTACCTCTCTTGCCAACAATAAGTAGTTGTAAACGTTATATTTGTATTAAAGCAAATATGTAGATTTCGGCAAAGAAACCCAACTTTATATTAATTTTTAAAATAAAACATAGGGCGCCTGGGTGGCGCAGTCGGTTAAGCGTCCGACTTCAACCAGGTCACGATCTCACGGTCCGTGAGTTCGAGCCCCACGTCGGGCTCTGGGCTGATGGCTCAGAGCCTGGAGCCTGTTTCCGATTCTGTGTCTCCCTCTCTCTCTGCCCCTCCCCCGTTCATGCTCTGTCTTTCTCTGTCCCAAAAATAAATAAACGTTGAAAAAAAAAATAAAAAAAAAAATAAAATAAAACATAAAACTTGAAAGACATTTTAGGCTTGTAAAAACCGTATTGTTATATGCCCGTATCCCTGGGTGTATGTATTCACACTTCTCTTTAGTTACTATAGATTTGTGAAAAAATTTGAGAAAAGATTTTATATTTTCTGGGTTTGAACTCCGATTTAGAGAGGTTAGGGGCTTTCTGAAGACATATCAATTAAAAAAAGCTCAGCTACTCTTAAACTCTTTCTCAGGTCTTTTCATTAAACTTAGACTTTTATGGACTTAGACTTTTATGGACTTTTTATGGAATGCCTAATGTAGTTCTTCCCTCTTTTTCTCATGATATATTTTATATTGACTTGAATTAAAACTGCATAGATTAAACATATTTCCTTTTTTTTTTTGTCCTAGGAACTGAAGTGCTGTATTTTTAGAATTACCTAATTTACGTTCAGAACTACCCTGAGAAACAAATATTTCTAACGCTACTTTATTTTGCTACTTTTTAAAGTATGGGTATCATTGAGAGGAAATAAAACTTCTGTCTTAGAAATTATCTTCTAACCAATACCACTCAATATATATTGGTACAGTTATAGATTGTTTCTGGTAGTTATGATTTGGAAATTTTTAAAAATGTTTTACTTTAGAGCTCAAAATTTAAACACACTCTTGTAAAGAAATATTTTTTAGGATCTAGTTAATAGTTCAATTCACTGCATTTCAGCTCTGTTGTTTCATCATAAAACAATTTGGTTTCATATGTGATTTACTGTGGTAAAGTAAAAAAGAGGGAAGGAAGAAATGTAAGTAAGATAAGTTATAATTATGTGTCAAGGAAAAAGAAATACTTCAATGCATTTCTGGAGAAAAGCAATATGATTATAAATTAAACCAATAAAAGGCTGCAAAGGTTAATGAAGAAATGAGAAATCAAAAATCAGAATCTTGTTAGCAAGATACAGATCCACCAACCTCTTCCCTAAAAAAATTTTTATCCTTAGGAAATCCTTTATTTTCAAGGATCTGATTTCTTATGGTATATTAACATTTGAAATGATTTATTTATAGTTTATTATGGATTTAAATTTTGATCTTTAAGTTTCTATAATAGCTTTGATTCTAAAATAATCTATACAAAATTAGATTTTTAAGCAAGTTATTCCTGCCAGAGCATAATGCAATTCATGTTTTTTCCAAAATTTTTATCTCTCTGAAAGAAATTATAAAGCCATCAATGGTGTGGTATAAAAGAGTTATTACGCACTTAGAAATAAGTTTTAAATAGTACAGTGCCTGTTATTAAGAATTATTATTTGTATATGAAACAGAAAAAAATTTATTTTCAAACTTCCACTGAAATATGATATAATTTTCTACCCAGCAAGATTAAGAATAGAATGGCTTAGCCTAGATATAAAAATGCTCTGGTATAAACAAATAGTTGGTTTTATGAATATTTTTTATAAATCTGAAACTAAGCAAGACATCTCTCTTATCACCAGATTTTATTTAAATAACCAAACAAACATTTTTACTTTTCTGGTTGAAAACAATATATATGTTATAAAATAACTTGCAATTCTGTCCCTGAGCAGTACTGTTTACTAATTTTTCTAGCCATATGTTTTTTTTGAGCATTTTCCTATGTCATTAGATATTCTAAAAGATATGATTTTTTAGGTTATATAAATAACTGAGATATGTATGTACTAAAAGTTATTTAATCATAGACATTAATGTTGGTTCTAAGTTTTCATGAATATGAATAATGTTATGATAAATAATTTTGTACATAAGTCTTTGATGGCTTCTTTGATAATTTCCACTGGATAAATTTCTGGTAACTATGATTGGTTATAATGTAAGAAAATATTTAAGGCTATATATACGTGTGTGTGTGTGTGTGTGTGTATGTCTATATATATATATACACACACACACACACATATATACATATGTATGTATATATAGTTGTTCACTTGAAGGTTACACAAATTTATATTCCTACTAGTGTGAATAGGAATACTATCTATCAACTCTTTATCTGATAGATTTCTTATAATTTTTTTTTTTCATTTTCAGCTCCACTATAAGGTCCTTGAGGGCAGGGTCAGTAAGTCTTTATACTGCTTTATACCATATTCCCAACACCTAGCATAATTTTGACATAATATCCACTAAAAATATTCATTGAATAATTTTCTGAATTAATGTATTGTTCTGTCGTTAATAAAAACCGAATGAGTAGGGAGAGCAGACAATCCTGAAGTTGTGGGTGAGAAAATACATGACCAGTTTTAGAATATATATTTTTTTACAATAAAAAGATCTAGAGACTATTTTAGTTTGGGATATGCTCTGTATTAAAGTCATAAGTGAGACACGTCAGTAATTTTGTTCAGCTGCTTTTTGCGCAAAACATGCCCTAAACCATTAAAAATCAATTTATAGAAATCAAAACTTTTAAATTAAACTGAATGGTTGGTGTTCTTAATTTCACTATTTCTTGTATTTCTACAGATCTTACTGTCCTATCTTCCTATAACTTGAATAGAACTCTAGTGGATACCAAAAGAAACCAATATTCCATTTAAAATAGATGAGCTTGATCTGAGTAAGAAAGATCTGAAATAAGGTTAGAACATTTTCAGTTGATAATCTCTAACTTTACATAGTAGCATGGAATGCAAAAGCTGGAATAAATAAATGTAAATTATATTAATTAGATATTAATATATTATCAAACAGAAGGGTAAATAGAGTGATAATATTTACTCAGTATGGAAACTTAGTACAGAGGAATGGGATTATAGGCCTACAGATGATTTTAGAGAATACTTAATTTAATACCAGGATGTTACAGAAATAGAAACTGAAGTCTACTAAGTTCTCAAAAAGTTATAAAGTGGCAGACTAGGGTTGATAGCACCTCATAGGTACAATACTTCTACATAGTCAATGTTGTTAATTTTTCAAACAGCTTTGGATCCATAATTTTTAAATGTCTGCCAGGAAATCAGTCAAATGCAAATGCTAAACTTGCTTCTTCCATAATATCATTAAACTGAATTTATGAATATGCAAAAGTAATCTCTTTTGGGTATCTATATAAATTATAGGAATCAAGACTTATGAATTCTGCATATACTTTTAAAGGTAGAATTAATACAAGTTGCTATGTTTAACTAAGAGAAAACTAAAACATTTAACTTGTAGAAAATTATTACACTATTTTTTTTAAACTGGGAAATAGTTAACACCTAATATATCCAAATAGTAGTTGGCAAAAAAACTGCTACATCCCTGAAACAGAACACCAAATAAGCAATAATATTGCAGAAGATAATTTTTAAAAATGTAAAGAAGTTCATGACATAGAAAGATGTTCATATTACTAAATGAATGGGATAGGTTAAAATATTATATAGTTTAATAGCTAATATTTAGTGTGAAACAGAATACCAACTTAGTAATAATATTGCAGAAGATAATTTTTAAAAAGTAAGAAGTTCATGACATAGAAAGATGTTCATATTACTAAATGAATGGGATAGGTTAAAATATTATATACTTTAATAATAACAGCTAAGGGTATAGAGGTAAAGAAACTTTCTGAAAGTCACACATCTAGTAAGTAATAAAGCTGACATTCCTCACCAGGCCTCTCAGACCCCAGAACCTGAGCTCTTAATCACGGCCTTCCCATTATTCTCCATTTATATAAAATATTTGAATTTATAGAAAAAAAGAACAGAATACATAGCAAAATTAAAAGTTGCTATTTACTAAGGGTAGTTATACAGGAATTCTTTTTTTTCCCCTGTAAAATGAGCATATACATATTACTTTTTTTAAATAAAAAAAATGCCACTTTAGACTACCTGAGCTATAAAACTGTTAACTCTGTAGCTAATAATTTCTGGTTAGTTGTATCTTTTCAGGCTAACTAATCAAAATTCATTTGCAAGTTCAGATTTCAGGATGGCAATTATACATTTCACAGTTAAGTTATACTGAACTTCAGTGATGAACATATTTTGTGAACATTCAATAATTAGGCAAGGATGGGATGAATTCCACTTTAAATTTCTATTATATATAAAGGCAGAGGAGACAATCAGATGAATGAAGAAATAGAAATCAACATCTAATCCTGGATACTTAGCAGAATGTCATAGAATAACTATTAAAAATAATTTATAAATTCAAAATTTATAGCTAAAATATACTGTTATCATCCAATTTCAGTTTTATCAAAATATGAAATACTTTACCATATTGGGTAGTACCTTTCTCATTAGAAAAGAATATAAGAGAACCATCCTTTATTTGGAGTCTCAAAAATCTGTTTTGCTATCAAATCAGAATAAAGAGCAAAACACACATGTTATAAAGGACAAAGTAGGCAATAATGAATGAGAGTGGAAATTAGTTATGTCTATAGAAGCCAGGGATTTAATGCAGATAAATAAAACAGCTTGGTGGGTATAAAGAATACCAAGCTAGTATTTATATATGTCAGTATTAGCCCAGTAATGTTGATCTGATTTTTTAAGTAAAAGCTGAAAATTTGTATTTTTATTTAGAAATCTCATCAAGTTTAAATGTTCCAAGCTAATTAAAAAAAATGGGCCATCCTCAATTATATCCCTAATAAAATTATCTTCCAATAGCTATGCTATGACTTGAAAGAGGGCTCTCTATGTATTTATTAGGACAGGATATCCCGGGGATAAATCAGTTGCTACCAAATACAGAAATAGTATCACATTGGAAATGAACAGAATTAGCTGGAAATTACAACTGGGTTATGTGCCTTCAAAAGACTCTTAAAAAAATTTTTTTTTTCAACGTTTATTTATTTTTGGGACAGAGAGAGACAGAGCATGAACGGGGGAGGGGCAGAGAGAGAGGGAGACACAGAATCGGAAACAGGCTCCAAGCTCCGAGCCATCAGCCCAGAGCCTGACGTGGGGCTCGAACTCACGGACCGCAAGATCGTGACCTGGCTGAAGTCGGACGCTTAACCGACTGCGCCACCCAGGCGCCCCTCAAAAGACTCTTAAAGTCTTCTCTCGTTTTCAGTTAGGTAGGAGGAACTCTGTTCCCTGTCCTAGAATTAATCTGGATCATAGAATCAGGGTGAATCATTTATAATACTTAAGCATGGTACTGGTGGTCATTTACATAAAGATTATAATCTCTGGACTGAGAATATCACCGTAACACTGTCTTCATGGAAAATGAGATTCAGCATACATAATTTTGACCTAGGATATTTTCAAGAAACGTAAGGCAGGTTACTTATTTTACTCTACTAGTCCTTTTAAATACAGTCCATGGACCCACAAAGGTCCTTGAGACCCTTTCAGGGTCTAAAAGGTCAAATTATTTTAACATTAATTTCCTTTTTCACTATATTGACATTTGCACTGATGGTACAAAAGCAATGGTGGGTTGGCACTTTAGTGCAAATCAAGGCAGTGGATCCAAACAGTATGAATAGTCATCGTATTATTCACTACCATGTACTAATAGTTAAAAAAAAAAAAAACAAAAAAACCCAAACAGTTTCAAAAAAGAAGAGCTAGTTTCATTTAACATTGTCCTCAATAAAACAGTAAATACTAATTTAAAACTTGTCCCTTGAGTATGACAAAATGGAAAATATGCATAAAATACTTCCACTGCATACCAAAGGATGAACATTGTCTCAAGAAAAAGCACTTCTGCAATTGAGGGGCAAGCTGAACTAGCCAGGTTTTGCATAGAACACGGTTTTTACTTGAAGGAATGAAAGAATGACAGACAGACTATGATTATCCAGACTTAGATGTTTGGTAGACATTTTCTCAAAACTGAACGAAATGAGCCTGTCAATTCAAGGAAAACAAGACAGGATTTGTTGCTTTTTGCCAAGGATAACATTCTAGCTTTTAAATAAAATTAGAATTGTGGAAAACATGTATCACCATGAGCTTGAGAGCTTCCAACGCTTCCAAAACTTTTTTTGAGAAGTCTGGTGATTATATCAATGAAGATAATTTTTTGGTATAATATAATGAAATATGTCAACATTTGGAAGAACTTATATTTTCTAAGTGACCAATAAATACATTCCAAAACCATGTCCAAGTATAAGATTCATTCAAAGTTCAAGATGGCCCAACTGATTTTAATATAGCAGAGTATGGCAGAGTCCTCAACAGGGTTTTAGATTTCAGACTTCAACTAATTTTAATAAAGTATCAATTGTAAATTTTTGGTGTAGTGTCCACCAAAAGAAGATCTACAATTATGTGAAAATGCTCGCTTCTTTTTTTTTCTGACTACATAAATGTGTGAAGCTGAATTTGTTTCTTCATATTTCAACCAAAACATATCACAACAGACTGAAGTACAGAAGCAGGTATAAGAATTCAGTTGTCTTCCCTTAAACTAGACATCAAAATATTTGAAAAATGTAAACCAATGCCACGTTTTTCAATATTTTTTGTTTTGGAAAATATTTTTTCTTAACAAGGTTGTTTATGTTAACATATAAAGGCTTTATTATTATTTTGAAGCAAATAAATAAACATTTAAAAATTTCTCAGTTTTAATTTCTACAACAGTAAATATTGCTAGATATAACCCACATAAGCTATTTTGGGTCCTTAAAAATTTATAAGTATATAAAGAGTTCCTGAGACCATTAAATTTGAGAATTGCCAGATTTGACCATAATGTTGAGACAACGATTTGCTTAGTATTCCCCACATAGGGCAATTAACTTTGTACAAAAGAAAACTTCTGATGTCACTAATTCTTTGCTTTCCAAACACTTTGGCACTTGTTGACTCTACATATAGAACCCATAAATTTCTATTTGTCAGTAACAATTGAACAGATGTTGATATACCAATGTTGATGTAATTTCAGACAAAAGCAAAGAAATTTAGTATTTAAAGTAGTCTTACTGATTTTGTTTAGCTCTTCAAAATAGTAGAAAATAATCTGTGGGTTCCACTTAGTGTTTTTATCTTGGCTAGAATTTTCACAACTTCACAAGATTCTCCAGACTTGGGAGCCTCAGGTTTCGAACCAATGAACTAACCATATCACGTAATCACGCTGGTGTTCACAAAGGAAAATAGTGACAATGTGAATCATTTGTACAAACTAATATGACTAAGAAAAAATCTCAGAGGGAATATAGATACTAGACCTGATACTAGATCAATAATGCCATTTTTATATGTAAAGGAAATCACACTGCCTTTCAGACATACATACTGAAACTGTGAATGAAGAAAATCATTTATTCTGTATCCAGAAGAATCTAAGTTCATTTGCTCAAAGGAAAATAATAGAAACCTATAGTGAAATCATAATTCTGCATTTTGTTTGAATAGAAGATTAGGCATTAGTGTATTAAATGAACACACCCTTAATATTAAGGTTATTTCAATACATATACTTTTTAGTCATTTCATAAACTTTAGTTTTAGATAGATAGTATTTATATTTTCTTCCTGAGAGGAAAAAATAAACTTGTTTCTTAGTCTGGGCACAAAATTCTATTCTAATCTCTAAGGTACAGGGGATATGTAACAATAGACTACACTTATTTTTTAAAGTCAAACTTCAGATGCTTAGGCAACAAAAAGATACTTAAATTGGTCTTTAAAAATTATTCCCTATTTTATTTATTTATTTTTATTTATTTATTTTTTTTTTTAATTTTTTTTTCAACGTTTATTTACTTTTGGGACAGAGAGAGACAGAGCATGAACGGGGGAGGGGCAGAGAGAGAGGGAGACACAGAATCGGAAACAGGCTCCAGGCTCCGAGCCATCAGCCCAGAGCCCGACGCGGGGCTCGAACTCACGGACCGCGAGATCGTGACCTGGCTGAAGTCGGACGCTTAACCGACTGCGCCACCCAGGCGCCCCAAAATTATTCCCTATTTTAACAACATCTACTGGGATGGTGAACTGATTGAAAGTTTGGATTATTTCCCCCCTTTTTTGCTCTGGTCATTATTCTTTACCTCATGCTTCTTGATTTCAAACAGAGATGTTACTAACTTTTATAATGGAAAAATCAGTATTCATATAAATTGTGAGTCATGTTTACTTTACAAGAGAATTTTTCTGTTATAGAATTTTTCTTTTAGCAAACATTTTTTGGGAGACAACCACCATGTTAGAATTTAAGTCTTCTAAATATTGCCCACTACTATTGAAATAGAATCTACATACTATTTGACATTTTTGGCTAAGCCACTGTTTTACTTAGGGCAATGAAAGATTAAAATCTCGTTTGTTCTTACAAGATACTTCACAGTGTCATAAAGCAAGTGGAGTAAAAATCATTTGTCATTTCAGACAGATTTAATTAAAACAAAATAACTGATATAAAAGAGAAATAATTTTTTCCCCACATTCAATAAAATATTATCTCATTTCAGCAAATAAATATTTGTTGGAAACAAAGCCATTTAATAAAGAATTGTTTAGAAAAGATAATACATGGTTATCTTTACTAGATTTTGTACTAAAAAGGAAATCCAAATGGTATATGGTATACCTTTTGGTATATACCAAAAGGTAAATCCAAATGGTATAGATCTTGTCTGGTATATTTTATAGATCTTGTCCTCAATACAGCTGATAATTAAAAAAAATAAAAGCATAATCTATGATATGATATGGTATTATAGTGTAGTAAACATATAAAATATGAACCTAAAATAATGTTTGATATTATAGTTGTTGATCTAAAAGAAAACAGATGCACACATAAGTCCTTTAGCTTAAATACTGACCAGCTGATAAAAAGCTACAGACAGAAAGGTTGGAACTACTAGCTTTTAATCATAATTTGTTTATTTAGCTGTTTTATATTTTTACAAAGACTAGGTTAAGTGCTTCTGATGGTTATTCCCAAAGTATTCTGTCCTCTGGTGATAAATCATACCACTTATACTTTATTATAATTTGTAATTGCCTGTTTGTCTGTTTGTAATGGTAAGAACAATATCTAGTTGCTCACCACTGCTTCCCCAGAACCAGGAAAAGACTCATTTAATAAATTAATAAACCCTGTTGGGGAGGCAAAGATTACATTTAATCACAGATCCAAAGCTCAGAAAAGCTGAGCAACTTGCTTAAGGTAGTGTGGTTATTAAGCAGAGAAGCCAGCATTTGAATCTATATCTTCTACTATCAAGTGTTTTTTCTACTGCTGATCATTCAAGACTGTACTATATTTCTCATGTAAAGAAAATGTATTTGCACATGTATTTCTGCACATGACAGACTGCATGTCTAACCTGAAACACAGAAGAGGGATTTCTATGAGGTTTAGTGAACACTATTAGGTACTAAATTATAAATATCAGCACCAAGATGCAGTAACAGTAACAGTAACAATGTCAAACTCACTAGTGTTCTAATTTTATGCTGGCTGTCATTCATGGGATGTCTCATATATATCTCAGATTGAAGACGTTCAAAACCAAATGTATTAATTCCTTTTACCTTCAAAATGTGTTTCTTCTCTTATTATTCCTTAATATAGTTAATAACATCATTTACCCACATCTCAAATGAGAAGCCCGGCTTTCTGACTTTTCTGCCCTAAATATTCTATGCTAAAATAAACAATTCACCTAGTATTATGTGCTAAAACCTATGGCCTTGTAATTTGACTCAGTAGGCAAAGACAAAAATCATTATTTAAAATACATAGAACTAATAGCTGAAGTTGGATTTTGAAGTCACTGAATTAAGACTTTCATGTACTAAGGATGTTTTAGTCTGAGAGTTCCTGATTGGTGATAATTGGCTGGTGACAGCCACCTTTAAAATGGTCATTATTGCTGAGTTTTGTTTTGTTTTTATATATCCTTTTTGTCCCTGGTGAAATGTTCTCCTTAGAGATGTCTTCTCTGATAATCCTATTTAAGTAAGGTTTCCCTCCTATTATTTTCTATCAATGTAACTTTTCATTTCTCCTTAGCAAGAATTTCAATTTATAATTATTAAGTTACAGTAAAATTATGATTATCAGAATAATTTACATTTATCTTAATATTTATTTTAATATACATTAATTAAACTGTAAACTCCATGGGTGCAGTGACTATATGTCACTGATATAAAAGCAAATATAAGAATATTTAGTTTAGATTTTAATTAAACAGTCTTATAATTTGAGACTTTCAATAGATTAATTTGACTTTTTTATTTTTAGGACTTCTCTTTAGTAAATTTAGAATGCCAAATTATTTTAAAATTGTATTTAATGTTCTCTTTGTAATTAGGATATAATTATAAAGTTTTAAAAAGGCTCAAGAACTACTATGTATAACTGAATTTAGCTTAAAATATTTATAAATGTTCATAGTATATTATTAAGGAAAAGAATACTGCATCTTGAACAGTTCTGCATTCCCAACATTTAGGTCTTAATATTTGACTAAACATTAATAGTGGACTTAAGTTTTAGCATTATTTTCTAGACTTCATAAATGAGTATAGCTTATATAATTGAGATTTAATGCAAACAATAAATTATTTTGTTAAAAAATTTTGAAAGTCATGAATGAGATGCTTCTTTGCAATTCAATCTTAGAACTCCATGTTTTCATTCAGTGGAAGATGTAAGCTGACTGGCACCTGAATGGCATTAACATACATTTTATGTCTAGAATGTTCTTACATTTTGTCTTCATTAAAGATTTAGAACCATAATTTTTTTAAACTATAAATTAATATTGGTTGTATTTGACACAAGTCTAAAAACAATGATATACAACAGTAATAACACTGTGAGGACTTTGCTGAGAAGGTTGTACCATGGAATGTAAAAGCAACCGTACTACACATATGAAGAATGGCTTGAGATCACTTCTAGTTAAGTCCAGTTGCAACATTCTTAAAACTCAGGAAAAAGTTGGAATTGAGGAAGACAGCTATATAAGTGGTAAATCTGATGACAGAGAAAGCCATAGTTTGAAAAATTACCTGCATATCTCTTGAATAAATTTAGTGAAAATTTGATATTGAACACCATATCTTATCAATTAAGAAGGAATGTTACTGTTAATCTTTTGATGCCAATATTGGATCCGTCATATTGAAATCTTGAAAGCACAAATGACTAACTTAACCAGGAAAGGGACATTCCGGAAGAAAGCAGTAATAGCCATAATTACGTCTGCTACTTAATTTATCATATACATGGAGATGTGAGGCAGCAAATAAATGTCTAATCCTTTTTTCCTCCAACACATGATTCAGTACTTGGGAAAAATTGTGAAAAAATAAATACTAAAAAACTTCCTCCCTCCCCCAAAGGTTGGCATTAAAACTTTCTTTCTAATCAATTTAGATTTGTTTCCAAATATTAGGCAGCAACATTCCAAGTTGAATATGTTTGAAAAAATTTGGCATGATACTAGAGCAGGGAGCTACCCTAGCTTGGACAAGTTAAAAAAAAAAAACCCTTTGGTGACATTATTTTGTTAATTTTGCTTTTTAAAGAAATGCATTCACCCTTTGCATAAACAAGTAACTTCACATCTCTACTGATGAGTATGCTAAAAAATAACAAGTCTAGAGCAAAGAAACAGGAGCTACAGAAAGTGATATCTGTAGCTGTGAATGTAGGAGTAGACATTTTACATGAAATTTCTATTATCTTACTATTGGCCTAATATGCACAATCTGTAAAACAGTAAGTGGTAATTATCTTATAGTCCACTAATTTTTCATTGCATTATCTTGCATGCAATCCAACCTTGACAAACAGAGGGAAATACTGGTTAAGTTTCCCACACTCAGATAGTAGAATAGGTGTAAGGTGCCAAGGAACTGTACTTACTTTTGGTGTTGGGCAGGAAGCTGTAGAAAGGCGAGATGTAGCCTGAGCACGAGGCGATTCTGAAGGAGTAGTGCTGAGGGAGGCTGTGTCTCGTGGGAGCACCTGAACACCACGAGAAATGATGGAATCTGGAATCTGAACAAGAAAAACAAGGATGGCTTAATATTCTGAAAACACCAACAACACTAAAAGCAGTATCAACACCTAACTTTTTTTCTGTGGCATTATTTGCTGCCTAGCTCTCATATATTTGGTGTCACTTACTGTTAGGTATAAATGCCTTTCTGTGAGTTTGGATATAGGTTTCTATCCAACAATTTGTGATAGGACAGAAACCTTCAGATTTAAAATATTTTCCCTGGCCAAATAATATCTCATGGAACTTTTTTATGAGAAGCAGTTTAGCATTATGGTTACGGAGTAAAGTGTTTGGCATTCATATACTGGCTCTGCCACGTAATAGTTATTTAATTCTTAGATATTTTCCATTTTCCTTTCAGATTCTCCACCCTTCTTCATCCTCTCTGCTCTAAACTGACCTGTATAGATAAAATCAATAAGCCAGTCTGTACTGTCTAGTTTCTAGTTGCATTCAGCCAGTGGGAGGCACTGCCAGGAAACTAAAGCATTAGAGGAGATAAAGATCTGGTCTTTATTCCCCTGGCTCCTTTCTACCTGGTCACTGCAGGCTGGCTAAGTCACAGCCCCTGTCAGATGACCCTTGCTTACAGCTCTTTTCTGGATTTCAGTAGGAGTTCCCTGTCTTTGCCCCATTAGGACTAGAGTATTAAGGGTTCCCAGTATTACTAGTCCCAGGGAACACTGGGACACTGCATTGTGTCTTGTTGCTTTCCCTATAACCTGCCCAAACTTTTGTAGGCACTACTGTCCCTTCGTTAAACTCTTCTCAATTATCCTTTTAACTATGCTATGACTTCTGCTGGGACACTGATGGCTATAATTTTTAAATCACCATTTCCTTTATCTAAAAAAAATGAAGCTAATGATAGTATCTACCTCACTGGATTACTATTGAGGGTTAAATAAGATACTGTATATAAATTATCTAGCACTTGTAAGTAGTAAATACTTAATGTTTATTATTATTGATATTACACCTATCAACGTGATACTGATGTAACTGAGTGTCACTATT
Organism: Herpailurus yagouaroundi; assembly: GCF_014898765.1. Classification (NCBI taxonomy): domain Eukaryota; kingdom Metazoa; phylum Chordata; class Mammalia; order Carnivora; family Felidae; genus Herpailurus; species Herpailurus yagouaroundi. The sequence goes on along the minus strand of NW_024412396.1, from coordinate 42,124,578 downwards.
CTAAAAACATATAAACAACATGAATTATTTATTTTAAAAATTACTAATTATGTTGTTTATAAAATTATTATTTTGCAGCATGCATAATTTTGTTCTGGGCTAGTACTAATGGGTTTAGGTTTTCTAATCTCAAAATGAGAACTTGACCACTTTCAAGTTTTGTGCATAAGAGGGGATGTATATGTGATAAAAGGATAAATAATTAACTAATATTCAATCAGCAAGTATCACTTACTATGGGAAAACAAGGAAGCAGCAGCCAGACTTTATGACTGGGAAGGTACTGCTGTTCTTATGTATCATCTGTTTCTCCCAAAGGACATAATACAATTTCCATAGAAGCTCTTTTATTTAGTTTCCATACCAACATCCTCATTATTGATGGTATTGCTACCATGTTAGGGCCTAACATTTTATGTGATTTATAAAGAATATTCCCATAACTAGGGTGAAGGCAATGGGAATTCTGAGAAGAGAAACTGCTGTACCTAATACATTTGAGTACTGAATTGTGATAAATATTTTAAAGAAATGGTGGATAGTCTGGTTTAAAAGAGCTATATGTTGCCACTTATGTCTAATAAAAAAGGCCAAGTATTGGATAGAAAGTCACAGAAGGCTCCTATTGTACTTCACTTGACAGCATGTTTCTCTACTTCATAGCAATTTCCACATTTATACTATATTTATATGTATACTACATTTAGGTGTCTATCTCACATACTAGAATGCACTGTCATGATGAAACTGTGCTTTTGCTACTATTGTATGCCCAATACCTAAGAAAGCATATGCTCAAAGTAGGATGTATGTATGATATATAGATTGCCAGACTCACACACACAAGTATACATATACTACACATCTCTCTATGTATGTGTGTGTGTGTTGGTGTGTGTGAATGTAAACAGAACAGCAGGATATTTCAGGGAAAAGATAAGTTTAAATTTGAAGGACATACTTTGGGGTTAATAGTCTGGAGATACCCAATGAGCTATTAGAAATATGAGCTGGAATGGCTAACATTATAAACTCAGGCAACAACAGATGTTGGCGAGGATGCGGAGAAAGAGGATCTCTTTTGCATTGTTGGTGGCAATGCAAGCTGGTGCAGCCACTCTGGAAAACAGTGTGGAGGTTCCTCAGAAAACTAAAAATAGAACTACCCTATGACCCAGCAATTACACTACTAGGCATTTATCCAAGAGATACAGGTGTGCTGTTTCGAAGGGACACATGCACCCCCATGTTTATAGCAGCACTATCAACAATAGCCAAAGCATGGAAAGAGCCCAAATACCCATCGATGGATGAATGGATACAGAAGATGTGGTAAATACATACAATGGAATATTACTCAGCAATCAAAAAGAATGAAATCTTGCCATTTGCAACTACGTGGATGGAACTGGAGGGTATTATGCTAAGTGAAATTTGTCAGAGAAAGATAAAAATCATATGACTTCACTCATATGAGGACTTTAAGAGACAAAACAGATGAACATAAGGGAAGGGAAACAAAAATAAAAAAAACAGGGAGGGGAACAAAACAGAAGAGACTCATAAATACGGAGAACTGAGGGTTACTGGAGGAGTTGTGGGAGGGGTGATGGGCTAAATGGGTAAGGGGCTTTAAGGAATCTACTCCTGAAATCATTGTTTCACTATATGCTAACTAATTTGGTTGTAAATTAAAAAAAATAAAAAATAAAATAAAAAAAAAAGAAATATGAGTCTAGAGCTCAGGAAAAAGTTAAGGATTAGATATATACTTTGGGAGGGGCACCTGGGTGGCTCAGTCAGTTAAACATCTGATTTTGGCTCAGGTCACAATGTCATGGTTTGTGAGTTCGAGCCCCATGTTGGACTCTGTGCTGACAGCTTGGAGCCTGGAGCCTGCCCCCCCCCCCCCACCCAACTTGTATTCTGTCTCTCTCTCAAAAATAAATAAACATAAAAAAAAGATATATACTTTGGTAATTATCAATGGAGATGGTAGTTTCAGCCATGCAAATGTTTCAGATCATCCAAGGACAGTATGTAAAAGAACAAAAGATGATGGCTGATAATTCTAGGTAAGATCCATATTATGGAACTCAGAAGATGGATAACAGAAGAAAAAATTGAGGAGGAAAAAAAAAAGAATCTGTAAATGAAATAATAGTACATCCTATTTTTCCTTGAGTAATCAGGATTTGTATCTATCATACTGGCTCAATATTAAATACCAAATTTTTCATTTTCAAAAGTATTTCAGTTTGGAAGATAAATTATTTGGTTTTCAAATCTTTAAGAAATTGTTAGACACTTAAAAGGAAAATAAAGACAGTGTGAACATAAGGGAAGGGAAGAGAGAAGAAACTTTCAAGGAGATGTTAAAAGATATCAACTATTATAATATGAGTAGGATGAGAGTTGGAAAAAAGCCACTGAGAGCCTGAAAGACTCCATCAAAAAACTGTGAGAACTTATAAATGAATTTAATAAAGGTTCAGGATAAAAATCAGTCTACAGAAATCTGATGCATTTCTATATACACATAATGAAGCAGTAGAGAAAGAAACAAGTAATCAATTAAATTTACAATGGCACCAAAAACAATAAGATACCTAGGAATAAGCTTAACCTGAAGATGTGAAATATAAAACACTGATGAAAGAAACTGGAGATGACACAAAGAAATGGAAAAACAGTCCATCCTCATGAAATGGAAGAACAAATATTGTTAAAACGTCTCTACTATCCAAAGCAATCTACATGTTTAATGCAATCCCTATCAAAATATCACCAGCATTTTTCACACAGCTAGAGAAAACAATCCTAAAATTGGTATGGAATCATAAAAGATCCCGGATAGCCAAAAAGCAACCTTGAAAAAGGAAAACAAAGCTGGAGGTATCACAATTCCAGACTTCAAGTTATATTACAAAGCTGTAGTGACCAAAACAGTATGGTACTGGCACAAAAATAGACAAATCAGTAGAACAGAACAGAAAACCCAAAAATGAACCCACAATTATATGGTCGATTAATCTTTTACAAAGCAGAAAAGAATATTCAATGAGACTTGAAATCATAAAAATCCTAGAAGAGGACACAGCAGTGACCTCTTTGACATGGGCTGTAGCAACTTCTTTGTAGATATATCTCCTGAAGCAAGGGAAACAAAAACAAAAATAAACTACTGGGACAACAGCAAAACTAAAAGGCAACTGACAGAATAGGACATGATATTTATAAATTAAATATCCAATAAAGGGTTAGTATCCAAAATGTATAAAGCATTATAAAACTCAATACCCAAAAAGTAAATAATCCAATTAAAAAATGGGCAGAAGACATGAAAAGACATCTTCTCAAAAAAGACATACAGATGGCCAATAGACACATGAAAAGATGCTCAACATCAGTGATCATCAGGGAAATGCAAATCAAATCTACAATGAAATATTACCTCATACCTGTCAGAATAGTTAAAATCACTAACACAAGAAACAATGGTGTTGGTAAGGATATGGAGAAAGAGGAACCCTCTTGCACTGTCGGTGGGAATGCAAACTGGTGCAGCCACTCTGGCAAAGTATGGAGGTTCCTCAAAAAGTTAAAAATAGAACTACCCTACTATCCAGTGATTGCACTACTAGATATTTACCCAAAGAATACAAAAATACTAATTCAAAAGGACACATGAACCCTGATGTTTACAGCAGCATTACCTACAACAGCCAAACTATGGAAACAGCCCAAGTGTCCATCAACTGATGAATGGATAAAAAAGATGTGGTATATATATACGCGCGTGTGTGTGTGTGTGTGTGTGTGTGTGTGTGTGTGCGCATACATTTACATACATAAAAAAGATTTAAATCTTGCCATTTCTAATGATGTAGATGGAGCTAGGGAGTATTATGCTAAGCGAAATAAGTCAGTCAGAGAAAGGCAAATCCCATATGATTTCATTCATATGTGGAATTTAAGAAACAAACAAAACAAATAAGTAAATGGGAAAAAAAGAAAAAAAAAAAAGAAAGAGAGGCAAACCAAGAAACAGACTCTTAACTATAGAGAACAAACTGATTGTTACCAGAGGGGAATTGGGTATGGGGATGAGTAAAATACATGATGGAGATTAAGGGGTGCACTTGCTGTGATGAGCACTGGATGTTGTATGGAAGTATTGAATCACTACCCATACACCTGAAACTAATATCACACTGTATGTTAGGTAACTGGAATTTAAATAAAAACTTTAAAAAATGTCATTAGATCCAGCAATTAAAGAAGTTACCAGTAGAGTAAAAAGAGTAGAAGTGAGTTGAGGAAGCAAGTGGGATGATAAAGTGGGGTAATTTGTAAGAAAAGAGGAGACACATTCACTGTTATTTTTTCCTTTCATGCTTGAAGTGAAAATCCATTAATGAGAAAAATGGGGAAATATAAGTGGCAAAGATAACTTTCATAAATATCTGGATATATATGTTGATGAATTAGCAGGGAGGATAACTAAGGATTTAGTTAAGGAATTATCAATAACATGGATCCAGTTATAACTGGCAACCATAAACTCACAATTTCATTATGTAGCCTAGAAATAAATTTCCCACCTATCTCAAAAGAAACTTAGGCAAAAGATAAACTTTGAAATTCTTTGCAGGAGTAGTTATTAGTTGTCTGAGAGGCAGTTCTTTCTTTCTTTTTTTTTTTTTTAAGTTTATTTATTTTGAGAGAGAGATGGACAGAGAGAGACAGACAGAGAGAGAGAGAGAGAGAGAGAGAGAGAGAAAGAGAGCACCTGATGGGGAGAGGGGCAGAGAGAGAGAGGGTAAGAGAGAATCCCAAGCAGGCTCCGTGCTGTCAGTTCAGAGCCTAATGACAGGCTCAAACCAACCATGAGATCATGACTCAAGCTGAAATCAAGAATTGGATGCTTAACTGACCATGCCACCCAAACGCCCTGAGAGATAGCTATTTCATTGTTTGATGAAGACAGGTACCCAATTATAAGAGGTAAAACAAAAACAAAAACAAAAACAAAAACTGGAGGTAAGGAAAAGGAGGCAGTGAATATGGATTACTCAGTTGATGGGCATTTGTACTGTCTCCGTTTTGGAGACACTATGAACAATGCTACTTTGAATATTCTAGCATGTATCATGATTAATATTAGGATACACACTCAAACACACACACACACACACACACACACACACACATTCAGAAACAGAATTGCTGGCTTTAGGGTAGGCATACCCTCTTTTACAAATTTCCAAATTGGTTAAGGCAATTTATATGTCTATCAAAAGAAAATGGTGATAGTTCCTCCTACTCCACAACTTATCTCTACCTAGTATTGTCCATACTAGCAATTTTTTTTTCAAATCTGGTAGTAGTAATAATATGTTTTTGAGGGCTTGATTTTCCTTTCCCTATTAATGAGAAAAAGCATTATTTTATATGTTTATCAGGCATTTAGATGTTCTTTTTGGTAAAGACCCTCTTCAAGTCTTTTGCTCAAATATTCCCTTATTGGGTTGTCCTTTTTAAATAAATTGTTAGATGTCTGTATTTATTCTGGATAACTAGTTCTTTATCAGTTTTGTATGCTGAAAACATCTATTTCTATTTTATAGCTTGTTGTCTTACTTAATCATGTTTTATGATTAATAGAACATTTTAATTTAGCCAAATATACCAATAGTTTCCTTTATAGTTAGTGGTCTTTGTGTCCTAAAAGGAATCCAGTGGAAATGGCAGAGTAGGAAATGTGAAAATTCTATCACACCATGAAAGAGAGGAATAAACTAGCAAAAACTGTCAGAATAAACTTTACCCCAAATCTAAAAACTAAAAGTTTATAGCAACCAGGTGAATACTTAATCAAGAAAAAAAACAAAAATAAAAAAAAACAACAACAAAAAACCAATTCCTCCACTAAACAGCTCAGTGGTAGACTTGAAGACACAGCTCACATTCCTCATAAGGTTCTTAGTACTGGAGGGAGAATAAACCTTATTCTTAAGAATTACAGTTCTTTGTTTCAACATGTCAGTTAGTTCACTGAAGGGCATTTAGGGCTTGCTTTTATTTCTCCTAACCTCAAACTCTCCCAGGGCTCCTACAGCTAACCAGCTGGTGGTACTGCCCAAAAATGTAAAGACAAATATATTAACTACTGCTGTCTGGGCAAGGGATAACAGTTGGGACAAAGAATAGACTAACAAAAACTTGGGAGGAAAGGCAATGTAATGAAATGCTTTCAGGCATAAGGACTTTGAAAAACTCCCACATATTCCTGGGAATCTAGAGGTCATATTTATGCCCAGGGTTGGCCACATCCTCAGAAGACTTCACCTAATATTTCACCTCTTGTCAAACTTCAGACTCTGCACAAGCAGGAAATGAAGGCTAAGTCAAAACTGTAAACTGGCTGAGTGCTGAAGGCATGCCCTGACACATATACAGAGTCCAAATGCAAAGAATGAGAGATTTTTCTTTTTCAGTATATATTTATCCCAGACATTTAAGGAAATCTCTGTTGAATCACTAGCTGATCAAAAAGCTAATGGAACAGAGACTTCAGTAACCACACACAATAAATAATAAAACTTGACAAGAAAAGTTAATCAACAAACCAAAACCTATAATTATGACAAAGAGCGATGATATGCGTAATGGGAGTCCCAGAAGAAGAGAGAAAGAGGCAGAGAAAATATTGGAGGAAGTAATGACTGAAAACTTTCCAAATGTGATGAAAGACACAAATCTATATACCCCGGACGTTCAACAATTCCAAGTTAAAGAGATTTATACCAAGACACATAACAAATTGTTGAAAGTAAAAGATAAAGAATTTTGAAAGCAGCAAGAGAGAAGCAATTCATATGAGAGATCCCCCAAAAGATTAACAGCTGATTTCTCAGCAAAAACAATAAGGGTCAATAGGTAGCAAATTAACATATTCAAAATGCTGAAAGAAAATGGTCAACCAGAAATTTTATATCTGGCAAAAATATAATACGAAATGAAAAGGAAATCAAAATATTCTCAGATAAACAAAAACAGAGTTCAATACTAGTAGACCTTCCCTACAAGAAATGCTAAAAGGAGTCCTTCAGGCTGAAATGAAAGTACATTAGATAGTAACTTGGGATTCACATGGAGAAATAAATAAACTGGTACTCTACAAGGTAGACATAAAAGTATTAATACATATTTTGGTAAATCTAATACCATTTAAAAATAAAACTATATAAGACAATAATTATAAATTTGTGTTGGTGTGCACACAAGGTATAAATATATATTTTGTGAAAATAACATAAGTGAGGGAGATGGGACAAAGTTTTTGCATAATATTTAAGCTCATTTGGTATTAATTCAAATTAGACTGTTACAAAGTAAGATGTTAATTTAACCCCCAGAGCAACCACTAAAAAGATAACTAAAAGAATATTTGCCAAAAGAAATGAGAGAAAAATCAAAATGACACACTAGAAAATATCCAGTAACTTGTTTTTAATGTTTATTTTTGAGACAGAGAGAGAGAGAGAGAGAGAGAGAGACAGACAGACAGAGAGAGAGAGACAGAGAGAGAGAGCGAGGGAAAGGCAGACAGAAGGAGACACAGAATCTGAAGCAGGCTCCAGACTATGAGCTGTCAGCACAGAGCCTGATGTGGGGATTGAACTCATGAACTGTGAGATCATGACCTGAGCTGAAGCTGGACGCTTGACCAACTGAGACACCCAGGTACCCCTAGAAAATACTATTATTCAAAAATGAAGGAAGTAATGAAAAAAATGAGGCATAAAAATAATAAGATATATAGAAAACAACTGGAAAAAAAAAAACAACACCTTACCTTATCAGTAATTATGTTAAATGTAAGTGGATTAAACTACCCAAATAAAAGGTAGAGACTAACAGAATAGATTAAAAAAACATTATCTAAGTACAGTACATATTTTAGATCCAAAGACACAAATAGGTTGAAGGTAAAAGAATGGGAAAATTTATCTTATGCAAATGGTAACCAAAAGAGAGCTAGAATGAAAAAAAAAAAAAAAAAAAAGAAGACAGCTAGAATGGCTATAATATCAGACAAAACGGACTTTAAGATAAAAACTGTTACAAGAGACAAAAATGTGAAATAATGATAAAAAAGGTCAATCCATCATAAAATGTAAGAATTATAAACATATCCACACCTAATGAGAGCCCCAAAGTATATGAAGCAAAAACTAATAGTATTGGTGAAAAAGTTTAACAATAATACTGAGAGACTTCAATGTTCCACTTTCAATAAATGGTTAGAACAACTCGTCAGAAGATGCAACAAGTAAAACAGAAGATTTGACCAACGTTATAAATCAGCAACAATACAGAGGAAAAAATCTACCTGATAACAGTAAAATACACATTTTTTCTCAAGTGAACAAGGAACATTTTCCAAGTAGACTAAATGTTAAGCCACAAAATATGTCTCACTAAATACTGAAATCATACAATGTATCTTCTCTAACCATAATGAAAAGTAAGTAGAAACCAATATAGAAATAAATTGGGAAATTTACAAATATGTGGAAATTAAACATTCTTTTTTTAAGTTTATTTATTTATTTTGAGAGGGAGCGGGAGACTGTGCATAAGAGGGGGAGGGGGAAAGAGTAGGGTGGGAGGAGAGCGTGGGGTGGGGGGAGAGGGGAAGAGAGAGACAGAGAGACAGAGAATCCCAAGCAGGCTCTGCACTGTCAGCACAGAGCCCGATGGGGTGCTCGAACTTACAAACTGAGAGATCATGACCTGAGCAGAAACCAAGAGAAGGACGCTTAACCAACTGAGCCACCCAGGTGCCCCCAATTTAAACACATTCTTAACTATGAGTTGAGGAAAAAATCACAAAGAAAATTACAATATTTTCACATAAATGAAAATGAAGACACAACATACCAAAACTTACGAGTACAGCAACAGTAGTGCTCAGAGAGAAATTTATAGTTGTAAACATCTACTTTAAAAATAAAGATTTCAAATCAATACTCTAACCTTACACCTTAAAGAACTAAAAAGAGAGCAAACTAAACCTAAAGCAAAGAGAAGAACTAATAATAAGTATAGTAAAGATAAATAAAATAGAGAACAAAAAGACAGTGAAATAATCAACAAAATCAAAGTTCGTTCTTTGGAAAGAACAACAGAATTGACAAATTTTAATCTAGACTGAGAAAAAAAAGAAAATTCATATTACTAAAAGCAGGAATGAATGTGGGGACATTACTATTAATCACAAGGAAATAAAAAGAATTATAATACTATAAATAATTGTAAGCCAACAATTAGATAACCCAGATGAAATGAAAAAATTCTTAGAAACATAGAAATTATGAAAACTGATACAAGAAGTAGAAAATCTGGAGTAGACATATAACAAGTATGAGTTAATAATAAAAAAAAAACTTCCAATAAGGAAAAACTCAGGGCCAGATGGCCTTACTAAAGAGTTTTATCAAATGTTTAAAAACTAATTAACACAAATTCTTTACAAACTCTTCCACAAAACTGAAGAGGAGGAAACACTTCTCAAATCATTTCACAGGGCCACAATTACCTTGATATCAATGACAAATGAAGACATCACAGGAAAATAATACTATAGACCAATATTCTTTATGAATATAGATGCAAACTCTTAAATAAGACACTAGAAACTGAATCCAACAGCATATTAAAATGATTACATACCATGACCAAGTGGGATTTATCCATAAGTGCAAGTGTGGTTCAACATTAGAAATATAATCAGTATACTACAACACATTAATGGAATAAGGAAAAAAATCCACAAGATAATCTCAATTGATGTAGAGAAAGCATTTGACAAAACTGAACACCCTTTCATGATAAAAACATTCAGAAAAATAGATATAAATAGAAGGCAACTTCCCCAATCTGATAAAGGGCATCTATGAAAAACCCATAGTTAATATCCTACTTTTAGATAAAAGACTGAAAGCTTCCTCCTAAGATCAAGATGAAGGATGTCTTCATTCACCACTTCTTTTCAACATTGTACTGGAAGTTCTAGCCAGGGAAATTAGACAAGAAAAGAAATAAAAGCTATCCAAATTGGGAAGAAGAAATAAAACTTCTTCATAGGGCATAATGTTATACATACAAAATCCTTTAACCCACAGAAAGAACTATTAAAGCCAATAAATTCAGCAAAGTTGCAGGATACATGAGGAACTCACAAAAATTGGTTGTATTTTTGTACACTAACACTGAAAAATTTTTTTAAATTTCAATAAAAGAATCTCATTTACAATAGCATCAAAGGGAATAAAAAATTAAGGAATAAATTTAATTAAGGAGGTGCAGGACTTGTACACTGAAAATTACAAAAAAAAAAAAAAAGACATAAAGAAATGGAAAGATGTATATTGTAAACATGGCAATATTACCTTAAGGGATCCCCAGATTCAATGTGAACCCTACAAAATCCCAACAGATTTTTTTTTTTTTGCAAAAATAGAAAAACCCATCTCAAAATTCATATGGAAACTTAAGGTCTCCCTGTAGCCAAAATAATCTTGAAAAATAAAGTTGGAGGATGCACACTTTCTCATTTGAAAACTTACTTAAAAGGTACAGTATTCAAAACAGTGTAATCCTGCATAAGGATAAACATAAATCAATCGCATAGAATTGAGAGTTCAGAAAGAAACCCTGTTACATTTAAGGTTAATAGAAAGAATAGTTTTTTCAATAAACTGTGTCAGAACAACTGGATATCCACATTCAAAAAAATGAAGTTGGATCCTTATCTGATACCACATACAAAAATTATTTCAAAATCAATGAAAGCCCTAAATATAAGAGCTAAAGTGACAAACATGCTTAGAAGAAAACATAGGAATAAGTATTCATTACCTTGTATTTGGTAATAGATCCTTAGATATGCTATCAAAAGTATTGGAAACAAAGAAAATTTACAAAAGATTTCATCAAAATTAAAAACTTCTTTGTATAAAAGGGCATTACTGATAAAAGTAGAAAAGATGATCTATAGAATGGGAGGAAACATTTGCAAATGATCTATCTGCTAACGGTCTAGTACCCAAAATATGTAAAGAACACTTACAACTCAACAACAGAAGACAATCCATTTAAAAACATCCTCATTTTTTTAGTTTTTATTTATTTATTTTGAGACAGAGAGCATGAACAGGGAGGGGCAGAGAGAGGGAAAGACAGAATCCCAAGCAGGATCCACACCATCAGTGCAGAGTCCCACGGGGGAGTTCAAACACACAAACCGTGGATCATGGAGTCAGAAGCTTAATGGACTGAGCCACCCAGATGCCTCTAAAAACAACCTCATTTTTTAAAAGAGGCAAAAGACTTGAATAGACCATTCTTCTAAAAACATATACAAATGGCCAATAAACAACAATAAAAGGTGCTCATCATCATTAGTCATTAGAGAAATGCAAATCAAAACCACAATGAAATACCACTTCACACCCACTTAATGGCTATAGTTTTTTTTTTTTTTTTTTTTCTTTAAGGAAAATAAAAAAAGTTGTTGAGCATGTAGAACAACTAGAAACCTCATCCACCACTGCTGGGTATGTAAAATGATAGATCTCAGTAGACAACAGTTTGTGTGGTTCCTCAAAAAGTTGAACAGAATTATCGCATGACTCAACAATTCTATTCCTAGGTGTACATGCAAGAGAATTGAAAAGTGGTGTTCAAACAAAAACTTGTACACATATGTTCATACCAACATTATTTTAATAACCAAAAGGTGGAACCAACCCAAATGTCCATCAATTGATCAATGGCTAAATAACATGTAGTATATCTACATAATGGAACATTGTGCAGCCATAAAAAGGAGTGCTGATATATGCAACAACATAGATGAACGTTGAAAACATGATGTTAAGCAAAACCAGCCAGACATAAAAAGCCACATATTATATGATTCCGTTTGTATGTAATGTCCAGAGTAGTCAAACCCATAGAGACAAAAAGCAAATTAGTAGTTGCCAGAGGTGGGGAAAGAAGTTATGGGGAGTGACTGCTTAATTGGTATGGGATTTATGGGGGGGAAGTGATAAAATATCCTGGAATTAAATAGAGCTGATGGTTGCACAACACTGTGAATGTACTAAAAGCCAGTGAACTATACACTTTCAAATGGTCAAAATGGTGAATTTTATGTTATGTGAATTTTATTTCAAGTATTTTTAAAAGGAATCCTTCCCTAATCCAGCATAAAAAAAGTGTTGTCCTATAACATTCTACAAGTTTTATAGTTTTGCCTTTCATATTTAGGTCTCTAGTAATCTTAGAATTGAATTTTGTATACTTTATGAGATAGGTGAACAACATTTTTTTTTTTTTTTTGACACGGACAGCCTATTGTGGCAGCATCATTTATTGAAAAAAGACTTTTTCCACTAGTATGTAGTACAAACTATCATATGTGCCCATATGTGTGTTGGTGTTTGGGGGGGCTTAAATTCTGTTCCAATGGTCTGTTAAATTTTACACCAATGATGCAGTACTTTAATTACATCATTTTAAATCTTGATATTAATAAGGCAGGACTTTCCACTTGGTTCTTTTCCTTATTCAAGAGTATCTTGGTTATTTTTGGCCTTTGCATTTATTCTATATGTATTTTAGAAGCAGTTTGTCAAGTTTCTCTCTTCCTTTCTTAATTTAACACACACACACCACTTAGAAACTACTAGGATTGTATTTACTATGTTTGTATAGAAAAGTATAAAAAAGTTTTGAAAGGTAACCCTCTGATTTTTAAAAAAAGTGATTACTTCTGGGGCAGCGTGAAAGCAAATAAAAAGATGAGGGGATAGTTCAAATGGCTGTTAATCATCTGTTTAATTTTTATTTTTTTCATTTTTCATTTTTAATAAGAATATTCATGTATTACTTGTACAATTATAGATTTTTTACTAATAAAATCCACAAAAGGGATTATTTCAAAATTAAGACCTGGTCTACACAGTCAACAGTTAGGGAGAAGTAAAAGAATGAACACAATGTCTTGCATACTTAATAATGTCTTGATACTTAATAATTATTTCCTTAATAATAAAGAAGTAGAAGCAGCCACTAACTTTTAAGAATTATAAGCTCTCTTTGAGACAGAAGGAATAGAATGAAGAATTAACTCAGAAAAAATAATTTAAGCAGAGGGACAGATGTTTAGCCTTGATGGTCTTTATTTTAATAAAAGAAGAAGAGAAGAGAATGGGGAAAAGGAGGAGGTGGAAAAAGGTTAAGCTCTGAAAATTGCAATTCATCAATGTGTATGAAGGAGTCAATAAGAGATGAACCCAAGGCTTGCCAAGGAGTAGTGAGGATCCACCTAGAGTAAGCAGAATTTATAGTGGGTTAAGTCAGCACAAATGAGAAAAAGAAATGCCAAATCACTTCCAAAGGAGATAACATTCCTTCACTTTTAGAGAGTAATCTGTATTCTTATTGTCTTATGCAACTGAGAGCATGGAGGAAACAATTAGTCCCAGTTGATCTCAAACCTTTTGCAGGTATGCTATGTAATTTTGAATGTCGATTATTAAACAACAGAATTTTCCCCTTTAAGGGAAATTGTAATGAGAATGCATAGTTTTTTTAAGGAACCGTGCTAATTCTTTCAATCTATGTTGTTTTTCTGGTCTATTAATTTGACTGGGTGAATACTTGTAAAAGAAAAAATGGAGTTACAATATCAAACTCAGAACATGTAACTGAAGTATCACTTCTCTTTTTGAACTCTGTGGTCTTTTGAAGTGCCAGTAAGAATACTAATAGAATAAACACATAAACTTGTATTTTGATGTCAAGGAAATTCATAAGTGAGTATACAATGCCCCTTGAATCATTATTTTTACCACTTAAAATTTTGTATTGAAAAAATGTTTAAATTTACAGAAAAGTTAGAAAACTAATCAATAGGAAGATGTTTGGATTTAATTTTGGGTAGACAGTGAGCAAATTTATAATAATTGGAGCTAGTTTTTCCCAAAGCAGGCATGTATGAAGGGTTATGGCTTCCATAGCTACAATTTGTCAATCTCCGTAGCAGTGCTTTTAGAGTCACTGTCCAGCTTGGTGGTTAGCTCCATCATGTGTACCCTTTCCTGGTAACTTCTGTTTAAAGACCTTCAAGGTAGGCTGTATTTTCCTTTTTTTGTTGTTTTTAAAGTTTTTATTTATTCTTTTAGTAACCTCTATACCCAACATGGGGCTCAAACTCACAACCCTGAGATCAAGGGTTGCATGCTCCTGTGCCTGAGCCAGCCAGGAGCTCTGGGTAGGTTGTATTTTCTAAAAATCCAACTAGACATCCAAATATGCAATATAAGATCTGAATTTATAGTAAAAATAGATTACATATATAAAATGTAAAATATATATATCATGTATCTTTCTAGAGCTTCTGATACTGTTATTTTAGTGGCTATGATTAAGTGTTATAAAAATTTTACTAAGGCACAGAACTATCAAATTAGTGTATCCTGTTCAGTAAGGCATTTGACAAGTCATTCATAAAATTCCTGTGGACAAGACAGACAAAGAAAGTGGGTTTTGATGGCTAGAAGAGACATATATGTTAGCTGGTTAACATATACACATACAAATAACCAGTAGTGTTTCTGTTAGCATGCAAAATGGCCTATCCTAAAAAAAGTTCTATCAGTAACTTCAATGAAAGCATGATTAACATATATGCCGGTAACAGAGCTAGAAAATACAGGTAATATGGCAGATACCGATTTAAAAAAAGATCTTCTGAGGCTAGATTGATCAGATACATGTAGCAAAACAAAATTTAACAAGAATAAATGTGAAGACCTGCATTTAGATTAAACTTAATGACAAAAAATACAAAAGAATTATGATTCATATTTACAAAGAAAAGCCATACTTTATGATTTTGTCTAGTGAACATGAGGTCGACACTAACATATTTTTTTATAAATGTAAAATTAAAAAAAATTTTTTTTCAATGTTTATTTATTTTTGGGACAGAGAGAGACAGAGCATGAACGGGGGAGGGGCAGAGAGAGGGAGACACAGAATCGGAAACAGGCTCCAGGCTCTGAGCCATCAGCCCAGAGCCTGACGCGGGGCTCGAACTCCCGGACCGCGAGATCGTGACCTGGCTGAAGTCGGACGCCCAACCGACTGCGCCACCCAGGCGCCCCTATAAATGTAAAATTTTAAATCTTCATGATTTTATTTCTTTATAAGGACTATTTATACTTATTAAAATTATTCTCATGTTGTTTGAAATTATTCAGAATTTTTGTTGTTCTCAATGGTATTAATCAGAGTCTGTATGAAAATTTGTTTTGCCATATGAACTTGTGTTCCAAGAAAATAAAAAGTATTATCTTGCTGATACCTGCATTTAAGTATCAATTTCTGATAGTTTATATAAACCACTTAAAATACTATCTGCTGCATAGTTAGCATTAAAAAATTACCTTCTTGGGGCGCCTGGGTGGCTCAGTTGGTTAAGCGTCTGACGTCAGCTCAGGTCATGATCTCACTCACAGTTCGTGAGTTCAAGCCCCGCATCAGGCTCTCTGCCGACAGCTCAGAGCCTGGAGCCTGCTTCGGATTCTGTGTCTACCTCTCTCTCTGCCCCTCCCCTGCTCAACCTCTATCTTTCTCTCTCAAAAAATCAACATTAAAATAATTTTAAAAAAGTTATCTCATCATCATTACTATAGTCACTTAATATATTGGCTTACTACAGGGAAAGAATATGCTGATTATCTGTTTCATGGAAGAGTCCTTACACATCATGAGCATTGATAACCATATCTTGGTTTTTTACATCTGTCTTGTAAACTTAGTTAATGGACAGTCTCACGGAACATATTTAACAAATATTTATACAATGTATAATATGTTCCAAGCTGTGCTGTATGTTGTATAGATCAATCATATAAACTAAGAGATGTGATACTTGTCCTTATGGACCTTACAGACTACATATATAGGTATCAAACACATGAATAAGTACACAATTGTAAATTGTGATAAGTGCTATAAAGGAAAAGTATTAAATGCTATAAGAGAAAGTAACTGTAAGAATAATTTAGACTGGAGGAGGCAGATCAGGTCTTTCTATGAGAAAGAGATACTTACAATGAAACATAAAGAATAAATAGAAGTCAGCCAGGCAAAGAGTGGGGTTAAGAACGTTTTAGGTAGTGGGGACAGAACATTCCCCAAGGCAAGAAAAAGCTTGATGAAGCTTAGTGAGCAATGAGGAAAGGGAGAAGAATGCTAAGAGAAAGGCCTAGAAAAGTTGGAGAGAGCCAGATCAAGTAGAATCTAGCAGAACAAGTCAAGGAGTTTTAATTTTATTCTGTATGGAACAAGAATCCATTGAAAGTTACCAGTAGAAAAGTGACATGATTTACTTCATGCTTTAAAAAGTGGACTTGGCTTTGAGAGGAAGAGTAAACTGAAGAGAGGCAAAGGTGGAACTGATGAGACTAGCCACTGAAATAACTTGAGATGAAAGATGATGGTGGATTAGACCAGATTGTTCTCTGGGAATTCATCATGCCAAGTAGTTTCAAAATAGCCACTGATAAATCTCATAGAATTTTCTAGAATAAAATTTGGACTAGTTTTGTACCTCATGAGAACACTAAACAGTTATGATATACTTATAAAACTAGTTCATTTAAGAATATATTCTCTTGTACTATACTGTGAGTTCCTCAAGGGCAGGGCCGAAATCATATATAATCATTTAAAAACTCACAGCATCCAACAGAGTGATATATGCATATTAGTTTCGAGATAAATATTTGGTGAGTGAACGTAATACAAAAGGAAAGGAAAGATAAATATAGATTAGATCTATGAAAAGGTTTAGGGAGGAGGCTGGACTTTAGCTGGCACAAGAATTTTTTAGAATTTTTATTTTTATTAAGTTTTTATTTAAATCATTAGTTAACATAAGGTGTAATATTAATTTCAGGTGTACAAGACAGTGATTCAACAGTTCTATATAGCAACCGGTGTTCATCACAAATGCACTCCTTCATCCCCTCACCTATGTAACCCATTGTTCCACTCACATCCCCTCTGTAACCATCAGTTTGTTCTCTTTAGTTTTAAGAGCCTGTTCTTGGTTTGCATCTTTCTTTTGCCTCCCCTTTGCTTGTTTGTTTTGTTTCTTAAATTCTACAAGTGAAATCATATGAAACTTGTCTTTTTCTGACTTGTTTTGCTTCACATAATATATATACACACATACGTATCACATTGGCTTTATCCATTCATCAGTCATTGGACATTTCAGCTGTTTCCATAGTGTGGCTATTGTAGATAATGCTGCTATAAACACTGGAGTGAATGTATCCCTTCAAATCAGCAGTTTTATATCTTTGGGTAAATACTGAGTAGTGAGACTGCTGGATTGTAGGGTAGTTCTATTTTTAACTTTTTGAGGAACCTCCATACTCTTTTCCAGAGTAGCTGTACTAGTTAGTTCACACTCTCACCAACAGTGCAAGAGGGTTCCCCTTTTTCCACACCCTCACCAACACCTGTTGTTTGTTGTGGCACAAGAATACTTAATCTAAGGGATAGGCCTTGCAACTAAGCTCAACATTTGTGTGCATAGCCCCTTGGAGAGGGGAGGCCACAGTAATCACATTTCCAAAGGAGGTCACCACCTATAAAAATATAAGAACCACTTATTAGGCCTTAAATGATATCTAAAGGTAGAATAAGAAGGAAAAAGAAAGGATTGTTCAACTGGGCAAAGGAAAGAGGAGGTATGAAGAGAGAAATGTATAAGTAGCATCTGAAAGCTGAGTTGGTATCAGTGAGGTGGTTGACTCCCTAAAATAATGAATGCTTACTTTTATTCAGACACTGAATTAAGTGCTTTTATATCCATTTTCCTATTTGAATATTCACAACTTAGTCATTAAGTAATAATGATGTTAATATCATTGTTCTTCCTATTTTAGAGAAGACTGGGGCTTAGAAAGGAGAAGCACTACACCCAATGTCATAGAGCTACTAACTGATGGATCTGAAAATATATGATGCCAAAATTCATGCTGTTTCATAAAGCACAATGCATATTGCTACCCAAATATGAAAAAGGTCTTTGTAGTTTATTTTAATATAGCTTTCTACTTATTTTATGATAATAATAGTTAGCTTAATGTAAAACTTATAAAAACATACATTAGCCCAAATAATCATTACTTATTCCTAACACATAGATACATAATTGGGTCACAATATTACTCAAAGGTCAATGCTAGAAAAAAACAATTGGCATCCTAATAAGTCACCCCTTTACAAACAACAGCAGTGTTATAAGCACTTGCTGGTGTTTTTAATTGAAATTTTGAGAAAATCAACAGTCATTTTTAAAGAAGCACATTAGATCCATGGACATCTTGAGTAAAAATTTTATTTTCTTTTGTAAACACCCATGCATCTTTGTATTCCTTTCAAAGGTCAAGAAAAATTGTGAAAGAGTTTAAAATGGACAAAAATATTAGGTGTCCTGTGTAGTGGACCATTCTGGATTATGTTCACTGTCCATCTTTCAGCTATCTTACAACTCAAACTTGCAGAAAATAGTAATGTAACTGATTTTGTCCAAAGGATTCTTTTATACAAGAGAAGTGTAATGGGCTACTTTGCAGATAACAACTAAAGTGTTACATCTATTTGTAAATTTCATCTCCATTCATTTAGTTCTTAATGTTTACGTATTTGTGTCCTTTGAGTTTTCCTGTGAACCAGTTGTAATACCTTTCTGGTTCCTTCAATAATTAATTAATGAAATAACACCATTGATATGTATTCATTTAGTATTTGTAATAAAGTTATGATTTTAACTTTAAAAATTATTCATTGACAGTTTTAAATTAAGGGAAGCCTAGGTTGCTCAGTTGGTTAGGCGTCCAACCTCGGCTCAGGTCATGATCTGGAGGTCCATGGGTTCCAGCCCTGCATCAGACTCTGTGCTGACAGCTCGGAGCCTAGAGCCTGCTTCAGATTTTGTGTGTCTCTCTCTTTTTGCCCCTCCCTTGCTCATGCTCTGTCTCTATCTCTCAAGAATAAATATTTTTTAAAAAGTTTTAAATTAAAACTTGTTTTTAAAAATGTTTATTCATTTTTGAGAGAGAGAGACAGAGCATGAGCCGGGAGGAGCAGAGAGAGAAGGAGACACAGAATCTAAAGGAGGCTCCAGGCTCCCAGCTGTCAGCATGGAGCCCATTGTGGGGCTTGAACTCATGAACTGCAAAATCATGACCTGAGCTGAAGTCGGACGCTTAACTGACTAAGCCACCCGGAGGCCCCTTCTTTAACAGTTTGAGAGATCATCCACCAATATGCCCAATGAATTCAACTAATAGGACCAGATAAACCACACTGCTGGAAGAGTACACTTTCAAGCACTTGCTTAAGCCCACAGGTATCTTTTTGTCACAACCACAGGTAAATCCCGAATGCCAACAGAATTCTATTTTTTCTTTTGTTCATTTGTTTTTTTCCTGAATTTCACATGAGAGTGAAATCATATGGTATTTGTCTTTCTCTGACTTATTTCACTCAGGATTATACTTTATAGCTCCATCCACGTCACTGCAAATGGCAAGATTTCATTCTCTTTCATGGCTGAATAATGTTCCATAAATGTCTGTTCATGTCTTCTGTCCATTTTTAATTGGATCTCCCTAAGGATTTTAAGCCAAATTTCACTTTATTACTTTTTATTTTCTTCGTTTTTCCCCCCTCTCATTTTATATCCATATTAGTGACTGAGATAGATTTTTTTGACATCCATGGTCTAAATTATTACTGTTTAGTTATACTGTATTTATTTTTTAAAACATTTTTAAGGTTTTTAAAGATTTTTTTTTTTTAATAGTTAGCTATACTTAACAGTTTAATCTTTTCTGGCCTGGAGCTTTTTACAAACTATCATATAGACAGTGACTAAAACAAGTGATAATGTATCCTTCTAAGCTTTTATTTGAAGATTAGTAATCTCAGAAATTGTATCAAGACTCAAATCTCTAAATGGTATTAATGAGAACATAATGAAGGAAAAGAAAATCAGGAGAAAAATCATGAGGCAAAAAGCGACGTTAATTAAATATTAGTTTGACCAATTTGTTTGGATTTTTAAGACTTAAAGTGATCCTTTTAATGGCTTATCTTAATTGAGCCATGTAATTTATTTAAAGGTATTTGATAAAATTACTAAAGGAAAATAATAATTTCTGAGCAATGAATTTCTTGGGGTTGTGTGATAAATGCTCTTTGTCACATATGACAGAATCTTAATGATATTAGAGTATTTAGGTACAGGAGAAACTCTATTAAATTCCTTGATGGAATATGCTCAGTGGCACTTACACTTTTAGAAAAAAGTATGCTGAAGATCCTTCAGAATAAAACACATCTTCCATAAAATGTTATACCTATCTCCAAGGATAGGAGGTAGGCTGTATGCTTGCAAAAATCATTAACGCAAAAGCCTATTGTCTTACCCGTTCATCTGTACTGTCTGTTGCATGATGGGAATAATTGATGAGACCAGGAATGGGCTGCTCACCGTGTGCCATGATAACAGCTGGACTGGTGTAGAATGGATGCTTCTAATGCACAACACATAACAACTATGAGTACAGTGACAGGAAAACATGAAACTATACAAGCAAAATGACTGGAAAGGAAAAGGTGAAAACAAATGAAACAATGAAATGCCAAAAATTGTCAAATGTAGAATGACAATATCAGCTTAGACTTCAAATGTTGTAAGCTTTTTCTTAAGATGGCAATTGATGGCACTTTTTACTCTTTTAATTAAGAGTAAAAGAGAAGATACAATGATTTAAAAATGTACCTAATCAGCTCCATAAAAACAAAATGAAACAAAACAAAGCAAAAATCACATACAACATAACTACTTACTAGTCTTAAGTAAAGACTTAATGGACCACTGAATAGATGTGGAGGCAAAATCATTTGGTCTTCAGTGAAAGAACCACTTACTGGTGGTGTAAAAGGACACCTTAAAAAGATCTCTACGATCCTTTACAATTTATGTGTTGTCAAAAATCCCCTCAAGTTATGTTCATAACCAAAATACCTGGATGACTCTTGAAACTTTAGGAATTAACTTCATATAGTAAGATTAGGTTTTTAATCTTTATGCTCTCAATGAACAATCATTATTCTCAGAAGTGATATGTTACTTTCTAAAGATTTTAAAGCATATTGGGTGGATTATACTAAATATGAATAATAATGTAGATCATGATGTTCTATGACTAAGGTGACTAAATTTATGCAAGTTCCACATGATACTCTATTTACTACCAAAATTGCCCACAGAGAATCTGCAATACTTTGGTACTATTCTAATAATATTACTTTATTAAGTAAAAAATGCAAATACATTGTATCTTATTTCCTCTCTATAGTACTTGGGTAATTTGGGTCAAGAAATATTTAAATAAGTGTTAATTGCTGAAAAACTCTG
Organism: Herpailurus yagouaroundi; assembly: GCF_014898765.1. NCBI lineage: Eukaryota > Metazoa > Chordata > Mammalia > Carnivora > Felidae > Herpailurus > Herpailurus yagouaroundi. Next base: position 42,102,989 of record NW_024412396.1, on the reverse strand, counting down.
TCTTTAAAAAAATCTTTATTAAGCTTTCTCAACTAATTTTAAAATTATCTAAGGTCTCTTACCTTCAGTTTGCTGCTCCTTTATGAATTTGTGAATATTTGATGTTTTAAATATAAAAATATTATATATTTAATATGATCACAAAAATGACATTTCTGGAGAGTTCTCAAAATGTCACATTGTTTATCATTACAGCTATACTTCAATAGGTAACAGCAATATTTTTAACGCCTCAAAACTGAGAACTTCAGTGCTTTCAACGAGTCTATCTACATTATGGAGGGAACATAGCTGTGAAGTGTCATGAATACCTTAGTTCTTTTTTAAGGCTGCCTTGAAGATGTACTGAACTTATGAAAAAAATGGGACAGAAAGAGGGATGAAATCAGTACATTTACCTGTGGTTCCTTTAGATCTTTGGGTCTTTGTCAGCGGGCTTACCTTGGCAGCAATGGCTGCTGCAGTTATATGTGATGAAGAACTATCCTCTGTTGAAGCAACACCACTGTCTTTCTTCTCTTCTTCCTCTTCCTCACATTGAACCCCTTTGTCTTCTGTCTGCTTATGGGGGCTAGTTGTGGGAGGAGGGGAAAGAGGAGGTGGTGGGGAAGGTAAATCTTCAAGTTCATCATGCACTTCCTTTACTTTTACAATGGCATCACGTAAAAGGTCAATGGCATGAGGTAGAGCTGGCAGTATAAACTGAAAGCATTCCTGTATACAAGAGGAAGAAAAAAAAATGAAGATAAAACACCTTTACAGGCATATAAAATGGTAGCAATCACATTTATTTGTGATTTTGGATCTATATTTCTTTCTGTCAGTCTTAAGAATAAATCATATTTAAGGTACTGTCTGTAATATGAAATATGAAGCAAACACTGTATATATTAAAGTATTCTCTGTAAGCTGTAGAACTATAGTAATGTATAAGCCTAGAGTACATTTTTCTTAAACTAAAATTTCTATACAACTTTGGGTCTTAAAGAGGCATTATGAGAAAGGCAGGAAACAGTTTTCACCTTTCTAGTTAGAGCAGAGTACTAGAATTAACAAACCAATTGAGGACTGACTTAATTTATTTGGAGAGCTAAAGTTCTGACTACCATCATAAAATACAGCTAGGCAACATTGTGCAATATGCAAAAATAGATATGAGTTTGTACAGAGCACTGCATAAAAATCACTATAGTCTCCTGCTCAAGTGTCCACTGTTACCTGTAATGTATCACCAAAAGAGAATAGGTAGAACTTTAAAACCAGAACATAGGGCCAGATATGTCTGGGGAATGTATCTGGGCAGAGGTTTTTCTCTTTTAAAATAACTTACCTTAAAATCTAAGATATAAAGAAATATCTTAAAATTTACAGAGGGTTATGGGAATATCTGTAAGGGTGCCTAATCTTTTGACTTCTCTTTGTATGGTTCAATCACCTTAGAGATAAAGATTATATGGCAAAGAATTTAACCTTGACTAACGAGAGGTCTGGCCTTTACTCTCAGCTTTTGGGAGGTGAACTCTAGTTCCTGGTCTTGCCTAAAAGGAATGTCACTGATTGCCTGGGTGATCTGCCCACTGGACAATCTAATAATGTGGATTATTATGAGGATTTAGGGAAACATGGGGTCAGTTTGGCCTCTGGAAGAAACTGGAGACTAAAGACAGTTTTTCCTCTGGGAAGGGTTAGACTAAAGGTCAACCATATGGGTAATATGTGATCAAGTCCCAGTAAAAACTCTGGACATCAAAGACAAAGGTGAGTGTGCCTACTTAGTGATATTCTGTGTGTACTGTCTCATATTATGGCCAAGAAGAGGTAATGCTATCCCTGACTCCATGGGAGAGGATGAACAGAAGTTCCTCATTTGAGGAACCTCTCAGAGTTTGCCCTATATGCTACTTCTCTTGGCTGATTTCAATCTGTATTCTTTCCCTGTAATACACCATAACTTTGAGTTTAGCAGCTTTCAATGAGTTCTGTGAGTGCTTCTAGTGAATTATTAAAATTGAGGGTAGTTTTATGGTGCCAGAAGTGAGGGAAGTCTCGTGGAGTGCTCCACATTTATAGCTGGCTAACTTTTGCAGTTGGCCCAAACTCCTTACAGTTGGTGTTAGAAATGAAACTCAGTAGAAAGATCCTGACTCATGTGATCATGAAGCATGATCTGGGAAGAGAACGGAAGAGGGTGGGGATGATGAATCTTTAGAGCCTGGATAAACACAGGATCATGCACAGTATGCAGTTGTAACTGTGCTATGATTAGTTATTGGAGATAAAAGTTAGCAATGGAATTTTGAAATGAAAGATGCAACTTTTAAGGAGTTGTATTGGATGCATAGAGAAACAAGGTAAATATACAATCTCTTGGCTATTGTTATCTGTACTAACTAAAACAAAATGGAGAACGTAGGGGTGGATCCTAAGGTTGCACCAAGCTTAGATTCTGGCTCATCTGACATATAGCTGCTAGCCCTTGAGCTGCTTCCAAAGAAAAATGTTACACTGAAGGAATAAATAGTAATAAAGTTAGATTTATTCATTAGAGAATGGGGAAAAGAGAAATGGGAGACACAAGGGACTTGTCCTGTCAGGGTAGAAATACTTAAATGATTATTAAGAAATGGATGAATAAAGTGAGCACTGTTGGAGGCAAAAGAAAGGTCTTAATGTAGCACCATTATGGGTTGAGCAGACAGATGGGGAGCACTGGTCTCCCAACATTAAAGGGTCCTAAACAAATCTAAATTTACCCTAATTTGAAGGAATTTTAAAAGCTAGAAGGCATAGATAACTAAAAGAAACCTCACCTTGAATCACCTTAAGTGAGGGTCCCAAATCTAATCAATATAAGTCTAGACCAAAGAGTCTGAATCCCTTGGTCCAACCCAGGCCTAGAGATCCAAGGCCATATACACACAAATGGATAAAATGGTCATGGGAAGGAGAAGATCCTTTTCTAGGATTCCTTGACATGGCACTACTCAAGTACTGTGATTCTAACACCTGTTGAAGTTCTAATGAGGGATACAGTTAGACTGGAATTATACAGAGATACAACAGTTGATGGAATTATGGTGAAAGTTGGGATGAAAATTAGAATGTCTGAACAGTGAACTTTATATGAAGTGGTCAGTCTCCTTCACTGGAATATATTATGGGGATGAATATTATGTTTGACTGGATAATTCTTCCCCTACCTAGTACTGTAAAACAAAGCATATAAATCCACTCTTCCACTAACATAGATTGTACATGTCAAGTGGAAATAAGTAAGATTGCCTGAATCAACACAGGTTATTAATTGAAGAAGGGAAAAACAAATCAGCTTGATGGGCTGAACTGCATGTTTGCCCCTAGTTTGGGTTTTTACCAACTGATAGGAAGTGTCCAGGGGCCTGGTGGAGTGCAAACTAGGTTTATAGCAAAAACCTGTGAATGCCACCTAAAAACAACTGCTGGGATTTGGGACCAGAAAATTTCCATTTGAGGGGCATTTACTAGCTTGCTATTGGATTTATAATTGAGACTACCCTATGACTGAAGAACATAAAATTATCTTGAAACCTGAAATATCCATAATGATTTAGGTAATAGTAGAGAAATGCTCTAATGGGAAGGCAATGCCCAGGAGCGTTCCATAATAAAATGGAAATGGTGCATATAGGATCATGCTACCAGGAGAATGCAAGGAGGTACTCACGAGCAGGTAGCCTCTTTTCACCTAGGGCCGACTTCGGAACCACCTGAGGAGCTGCTGGATCCTATGGCCACTTGGGCCACTTGGGCGGTGCCCTATAAACAGCTTTCTACTGATCAACAAAGAGCTGCTTGGTTTATGGATGGCAATTCCAAGGTGAAGGGACAGCATCCTGTTTGGAAGGCCGCCACTCTGATTGAAGAAGGTAAAAACAAATCAGCTCGATGGGCTGAACTGCATGGTGTTTGCCCCTATGTTTGGGTTTTTACCAACTCATAGGAAGTGTCCAGGAGCTTGGTCATATGGTTAGGCAGAAGGGCAATGGAAAATTGGTCTATCAAAGGGATGCCTGTATAGGACATGGAAATTACTCCGGGAATAGAAGGGGTATATTAAAGTAGAATACGTTAATCCCCATCAGAAAAACCCCCTTTCAGAATGGGAAGTTAACTGGAACTCGTGAGCAGATATCCGAGCATGCACGCTTGACATGGCACCTGGGCCCATGAGATGAATGGACAATGGGGGGCTGCAACAATGCAGAGATGGGCTGAATTGATAAATTTCTCTTGTACCCTCTGAGGCACAAAATGCCAACAAGAACTGTTCTGTCTGCTAACAAAAAAGACAGCAGAAAGCTATATGGCAGATTCGATAGGGGAAGGTCCTACACATAGCTAGCAAGTTGGACTGATGTTGCTAGTCTCTGGAGGCTACAAATGAGTCCTAACAGGAATAGACATTTACTCGGTACTGGGCTTTGCTTACCCAATGGTAGATACAAATGCTCAGTGTACTATGAAAGGACTAGGGCAGAAAATATTGTACCAATGACTGTAGAGTCACATTTCTTTAGACCAAGGTACACACTTTCATATTCAGAGCAATGATTTGATAGAAAATTTGAATGGGCAATGGAAACATTTGTTGTCTAAAAAAGGAGGAGCATGGCTTACATACTCTCATTAGTGTGTGGTCACATTCAACGTGAGGGAGGCCAAGGGAGGGTCCCCACTAAATATAGTCCTCTACCTTTCTGGGGAAGAGAGGGTTGGGGGGTGATATTGGTAAGACTATAGTTTTTCTTTAGGACTATACTTTTTCTTTTATCATATCAGATCAACTTTCTTTTTTTCTACCTGATGTTGTGGTGACAGGAGCAGGGCTGCAACTGTGCGTGCCAGAAGCAGGATGATTCCTAAGCAGAAAGTGTATCTTTAAGTCTTTATGTCAAAGTTCCTAAGGGCCTGATGAGGTAGATTATGCCTGACTCCATCTGGACAAATTGGGATTGAAAATGGATGCAGTTACATTGCCTGGTGTGTGCGATTGCTCACTAGTTCTGTACCTACTACGTAACCCTACTTAATATGAATGGAAAAGGACTAAGCAGGTGGCATTTGCTGAATAAGTATTACTAGTGGCAATTTGGACCAGCACAGTGGCCAAATCAACTGTCTCATTCAAAGATTTTCATAGGAAAAGTCCCAAGTATAAATGGAGAGAAGGAGGAATGGTAACTGGAGGTAAAGGAATGAGTACATGGGTTATGCAATGAAAGAGATCCAATATTATATTGGTGTCTCAAAATCCTTAGAACAAGAGGATACTGTTTCTTAGCTCAGTTGTAATAGATGCCAGAAGGGGTAAAGCCCTATGTTGCTGAGACTACTCCTGCTCTGGGAACCTGAAAAGCCTGTAAACCTGAGTAGCATAGTTCTGGGAGACATTTTGGTCATATGATATGATGATGGACTAGGTTGTTAATATCTGTGTAGGACTCCAGTAGTGTGCCAGTATCTTCTGGCTCATATTTCAGGTTATATCTACCACCCTACTGTGAAATGTTATAAAACTGGTGTTGCTAGAAAGATTAGAATACTGATATTGATGATCATATATAATGGGAAATTGGGTTAAATCCCCCTCAAAATATAATACCAATGGAAAAATGATTGGCTTGAAAAAGTCAGCTAATTTCTGTGGTAAATAGTTCTGTTCAAAGTATCACATAATACAAATAGTAGCAGATTGAGGTAGAAAAATTAGTATATTAGTACAAAAATATGAAAATGTGTGTAATGGCTTTAGAGGATAGATTAGCTGTTTCTCAAATTCATCTCTCATACTGGCTTCTTCAAATTTTAGACATATTCATACTGATACTGTTGTTGCATCTGTAATATAAATGCTGTAGTAAATATAGATGCCCAGCCAGATAAATAAAATCATTTTCTATAAGACAGCCTCAGCCAAAGGCCAGGGGGAAGCTTGTGTAATGAAGACTTAACCTTATCTCAAGAGAGTGTGGCCTTTGTTCTCAGTTTTTGGGATGTGATAGGAGTCTTTGTTTGCCTTGGAGATTTGGCCACCAGACAGTATTAACAATGTGATTTATGATGGGTGCTTTGGGCATTTGGGTATCAGTTTTGCCTCTGGAAAGTGGTGGGGACTAAAGGAATCAGCATAACTTTTGGAAAGGGCTAGAGACTAAAGGCCAGCCATATTGGCAGAATGTGATGAGCCCCAGTAAAACTCTGAACACAAAAGGCTTGGCGGCTCCCTGATTGGCAATGCTCCCTGTGCTGCCATACACTGATGCCAAAAGAATAATGCTTTCATAACTCTACAGGGAGAGGATTATAGAAGGTGTGCATTTAGTCCTTCTCTTTTACTCTTGGTTAACTTTAATTTGTATCCTTTCCCTGTCATAAATTATATCCACCAGCATAACATCTTTCAGTGAGTTCTGTGAGTCTTTCTAGTGAATTATCGAAAGTGAGGGTGGCTTTGGGAATATGCTAGGTTGCAACTGGTGTCAGAAGTGAGGGAAGCCTTGTGGAGTGCTCCAGCTTTTTGGTTGACTAATTTGCGGTTGGCTAAAACTTTATACTAAACCATATAAATCTCAAGGTGGCTTACCTGAGATCCTTTCTTGCTACCTGGCAGGTTAATTATGAGAGTTTTACCTCTGATTCCACATACAGGCCTGAAAGGAAAGAGAAACTGGATGAGTACTAAATTGCAATGAATGGTTGGTTTAAATACATTCAACAACAGAGATCAAACATTGTATTTCACATGGGAACAACTGTTTTAGAATGAAATTACTACAGCTAGAGATTCACCAATTGTTACACAAATTGGGCATTCTGGCTGAGGTTTTCACAATAGCTAGTGTGTTAGATTGTAAAGATGTACTGACATAAAATCAGAATATATTAGCCAATTTAAAGAATGGCCAAAATATCGTCTTTCTCTAGCTTCTTTGTATCTCATAGAGTTCTAAGATTTCAATGAGATAAATGTAAAGATGTCTAGCACAGTAATATTTTCAAAAGTCTAAAACAAAGAGCACTCAAGAGTTGAGGGAGACTTAAATTTGAGCTATTGCTTCTTAGTAAAGTGTAAATTTTAAAGTAAAATAAGGTCTCTCACAAATGAATGGCAGTGGGGAGAGTTTGGAGAGCTCAGCTGCTAACAGATCCATTGAAAAACAAGGGCAACTGAAAGCAGAAAGGTCTTTCAAGATTACTGTAAATTTCCAAGCCACTTTTAAACTAGGTGGTTAGATAAGAAACATAAACAATGGAAAAGCACTGGAAGACAGGAATCAAGAGTTGAAGGCCTGGATTTCATATGAGAGTTGGAATCATGCTTTTTCAATAACTGGCTGTGTTACTTTCACCTGGTAACATCTAATTTTCATCAGCTGAAAACAAAGGGATTAGTCTATTTCTAAAATTTTAAAACTAAGATTTTTAAGTCATATAACAATCTTTTCCCTAAACTTGTTCCTATGAATGAGATTATTAACTACTTTCACTCTCTGAAATAACCTAAATTTGTCTTATGTTTTATTGTTTTTTTTTCTTGAGTCCTGTTCACAAAGACAAGAGATGATAGCTATTTACTTTATTTTCCATATTCTTTTAATTGATATATAATTGACAAATAGCATTGTATTAGTTTTAGGTGTACAAAAATGATGCGATATGTATATATATTGGGAAAGGATTATACAATAAGCTTAATTAACAACCATCACTACACAGTTACTATTTTTTTCTTGTAATGAGAACTCTTACAATCTACTTTCTTAGAAACTTTCAAATATACAATATAGCAGTATTTACTATAGTCACCATGCTAACATTACATCCCTTACATTTATCTTATAATTGGAAGTTTGTGTCTTTGACTACCTTCCCCCATTTCACCCATTGTGCAATGCCTGCCTCAGGCAACCACCAATCTGTTCTCTGTATTTATGAGTTTGGTTATTTTTAGATTCCACATATATGTAAGATAATAGTTATTTGTCTTTCTTCATCTGATTTATTTCCCTTGACATAATGTACTCAGGTCCAACTATGTTGCTGCAAGCAGCAGGATTTCTTTCATTTTTACGTTCAATAATATTCCATGCATATACATACCACAGTTTCTTCATCCATTCATCTGTCAATAGACACAGGTTGTTCTATGTCTTGGCTACTGTAAGTAATGCTACAATGAACATGGGGGTGCAGACATCTTTTCAAGATAGTGATTTCCTTTCCTTTGGATAAATACCCAGATGGAACTGCTAGATCATATGGTAGTTCTATTTTTAATTTTTTGAGCAACTGCCATACTCTTTTCCATAGTGACTGAACCAATTTACATTCCCACCAACAGTACACGGCATTCCCTTTTCTGCACATCTTGTTATCTCATCTTTTTTGATAATAGCCATTCTAGCAGGTGAGTAAAGTGGTATTGCATTGCAGTTTTGATTTCCAATTCTTTGTATCTTTTCATGTAACTGTTGGCCATTTAGACCTTATTTGGAAAAATGTTTATTCAGATCCTTTGCCCATTAAAAAAATTTTTTTTTTGTTTTTGACAGAGAGGGAGAGTGAGAGAGCAAGCACAAGTGGGGGAGAGAGGCAGAGGGAGAGGGAGATAGAGAGAGAGAATCCCAAGCACGCTCCACATTCAGCATGGAGCCTGATGAAGGGCTGGATCCCACAACCCTGGAATCATGACCTGAGCTGAAATCAAGAGTCAGATGCTTGACCAACTGAGCATCCTTGCCCATTTTTTAATTGGATTTTTTTCTACTAAGTTCTATGAGTTCTTTATATATTTTGGATATTATTAACCCCTTATTGGATATATAATTTGTGAATATTTTCTTCTGTTCCATAGGTTGCCTTTTCATTCTGTTGATGACTTCCTTTGTTGTACAGGTTTTTAGGTTGATGTAGTCCCATTTATTTTTGCTTTTGTTGCCTTTGCTTTTGGAGTCAAATCCAAAAAAGCACTACCTAAGAATGATGTCTAGAAGCTTATCCACTGTTTTATTCTAGGAGTTTTATGGTTTCAGGTCTTACATTCAAGACTTTATATTGAGTTGATTTTTGTGTATGGTTTAAGATAGGATAGTAGTCCTATTGTCATTCTTTTTCATGTAACTGTCCAGTTTTCCCACCATTTATTATTAAAGACACTATCCTTTCCCCATTGTATTTTCTTGGCTCCTTTGTCCTAAATTAATGGACTACATATGCATGGGTTTTTTTCATGGGTACTTCATTATGTTCAGCTGATCTGTGTCTGTTTCTATGCTTTTGATATATTGTTTTGATTACTATAGCTTTGTAATACAGTTGATTAGGAAGTGTGATGACTCTAGCTTTGTTCACATTTCTCAAGATGCTTTCAATATTTGGGGTTTTCTGCGTTTCCATTAAGAATGATTGTTCTATTTCTGTAAAAAATGCCACTGGAATTTGGATAGGAATTGCACTGAATAGGTAGATTGTTTGGGAATATGGGCATTGTAACAATATTATTTCAATCCATGATCATGAAATATCTTTCCATTTATTTGTGTCTTCAATTTCTTTCATCAATGTCATGTAGTTTTCAGTGTATAGGACTTTCACTTCCTTTGTTAATTCTATTCCTAGGTATCTTATTCTTTTTGACGTAATTGTAAATGAGATTGTTTTCTTAATTTCTCTAATAGTTCATTAGTGTATAGAAATGCAACTGATTTATACATATTGATTTTGTAGCCTGCAACTTAAAATTCACCAGTGAAGCCATATGGCCATTGATCTGTTACAAGGTTTCAAATTACTGATTCAATCTCCCTATTAGTAATTGGTCTGTTCAGATTTTCTATTTCATGATTAAGTCATGGTAGACTGTATGTTTCTAAGAATTTATCCTTATTTTGTAGGTTGTCCAATTTGTTGGCATACAATTAATCACCATAGTCTCTTATGATCTTTGTATTTGTGTAACATCAGTTCTAACATTTCCTCTTTTATAAATGGTTTTATTTAGTTGAGTCACCTTTTTATTATTATATTTTTGGTTAATCCAAATTTTTAAATCTTTTCTAAGTATCAGCTCTTAATATCATTGGTATTTTTGTTGTTTTTATTCTCTAGATCTTTTATTTCTGCTGTTCTTTATTTCCATCCTTCTAACTATGGGCTTAAAATTTTCTGTTTTAGATCCTTGAGGTATAAAGTTTAGTTGAGGTCTAAAGTAGGAAATTATTGCTATGAACTTCCCTTTTAGAATTGCTTTTGCTTCATCTCACAAGTTTTAGAATGTTACATTTCCATTTTCATTTCTCCCAAGATATTTCTTGATTTTGTTTTGGTTTCTTCTTTGATCCACTTGTTCAGTAGCATGTAGTTGAATCCCCATATATTTGTGATTTTTCCATTTTTCTTCTTGTAATTTCTAATTTTATACAATTATGAATAAAAAAGATGCTTGATATGATTTTAATCTTAAATTTATTAAGATTTGTACTGTGGTTTAATATATGATCATGGAGAATGGACCAAGTGTGTTTGAGAAAAATGTGTATCCTGCAGCTTTTGGAAGGAAAGTTCTGTAAGTGTCTATTAAGTCCATTTGGTCTAAAGTGTCATTAAGTGTAATGTTTCCTTACTGATTTTCTGTATGGGTGATCTAATCATTGATGAAAGCACAGGGTACTGAAGACTCCTACCATTATTGCATTGCTCTCTAATTTTCCCTTAAAGTTTGTTAATTTTTGCTTTATATATTTAGATACTCCATTCTTTGGTGCATAAGTTTTAGCAAATGTTGTATCCTCTTGTTGGATTGATCCCTTTATTATTATACAATGACCTTCTTTCGCCTTTTTCTTGAAATCTGTTTTGTATAAGCATAATTATCTCAGCTTTCTTTTGTTTTCCATTTGAAAATATCTTTTTCCATCCTTTCACTTGCATTCTGTGTGTGTCCTTACATCTGAAGTGAGACTCCTGTTGGCAGAATATAGTGCGGTCTTGTTTTCATTAATCCATTCGCCACTCTATGTTTTAATTGGAGAATTCAGTCCATTTAAAGTTATTATTAATAGGTAGGGACTGACTGTAATTCTGTTGTTTTCTGGCTGTTTTGTAATACCTTCGTTTCTTCTTTTGCTCCCTTTCTTTGTGATCTGATGGCTTTCTGTAGTGGTGTGTTTCAATCCCTTTCTCTTTATCTTTTGTGTGTCTCCTATAGGTTTTTGCTTTGTGGTTACCATGAGGCTTACATAAAACATATTTATAACAGCTGATTTGAAGTAGATAATAACTTAAGTTTGAAAACATTCTAACGCTCTACATTTTTACACCCTGCACTACATCTATTTTTGGTGTCACAATTTACATCTCTTTAACTTGCATATCCATTAATAAGTTACTATATTTATAGTTATTTTTTAATACTTTTGCCGGTTTTTTTTGAGAGACATAGAGTGAGCAGGGGACAGGCAGAGAGAAAAGGAGAGATAGAATCCCAAGCAGGCTCCCCATTGTCAGTGCAGAGCCCTCACCAACCGTGAGATCATGACCTGAGCTGAGATCAAGAACTGGAGGCTTAAATGACTGAGCCACCCAGGCACCCCAATACTTCTGTCTTTTAACTTTCACATTAGATATATAAGTGATCAATCCATCACCATTAAAACATTATTCTAAATTCAACTATATATTTATTTTTACCAGTGAGATTTACACGTTCATTTGTTTTCCTGTTACTAAATATTACCCTTTTGTTTCAGCTAAAAGAAATCCCTTTAACACTTCTTGTAAGGCCAGTCTAGTAGTGCTGAACTCTTCAGCTTTTGCTCATAAGGAAAACTCTTTCTCTCTCCTTCAATTCTGAAGGACAACATTGTTTGGTAGAGGATTCTTGTTTGGCAGGCTTTTTTTTTTTTCTTTCAGCACTTGAATATTTTTTGTCACTCCATTCTGACCTGCAAAGTTTCTGCTGAAAAAAAAATCTACTGATATCTTCTAAGGATCCCTTGTATATAAAAAAAGTTTTTTTTTTCTCTTGCTGCTTTTATGTCTTTCAGTGGGTCTGTTTGGATTCATCCAATTTGGAACTCTTGGGCTTCTCGAGTCTGGATGTCTGTTTCCTTTCTTAGCTTAGGGACATTTTCAGCCATTATTACTTCAAATAAGCTTTCCACTTTTCCTTTTCTCCATCTGGGATCTTTACATTGTGAATACTAGTCTGCTTGATGCTGTCCCACAAGTGTCTTAAACTATCTTCAATTTTTTTTCTCCTCTGACTGAATTCCATTGCCCAGTCTTCAAGTTTGCTGATTCTTTCTTCTGCTTCATCTAGTGTTGTTAAATTCCACTACTGATTGTTTTAGTTATGTATTCTTCAGCTATGTGATTTTTGTGTGGTACCTCCTTATATTCTCTCTTTTGAAATTCTCACTTTGTTCAGACATTATTCTCCAGACCTTGGTGACTATCTTTAGGACCACTATTTTGATCTCTTTATCAGTTAAATCATCTATCTCTCTATCATTAATGTGTTTTTATGAGGTTTTATCTTTAAGGTACAGAGAATTTGACTGATACATGCCCCTGGGATCTTTGTAATTTTATACAGCAAGTTCATCCCATCTGTGTTAATGTAGATTCCTTCTCTAAGGATAATGGCAATGAATTTATCCTGACAATAATGTATTTCAATATATTTGTAATTTATAAAGTACTATGGAACTTGGCATTTAATTTCCAATTATAAGAATGTAACTCTATTTTCCAAGAATGTTTAACAATGTTCCAAGTATTAAGTCCCTTCACCACAAGGTTATTGGCAAATACAAATTCAGTTAATTCTTTTTATTCCAACTTTTTGGTAAACAAGCCCAGGCCTATTACATTTCCAATAATACTTCATCTACTCTCGGATGACATCCTAAATAGCAGTGCTAATAAATGTATAAATAAAAACTCTAGTCAGTATTGTATGTATGTAGAAAAGTTATAATATCTAGATTACTACTTTTCTGTGTGTGTGTTATGCATGTATTATGTATATAATTAAAAACCTTAGTATATATTCATGAGAGACTATATCTGTTACTTTCTCTTAATCTTTTTGGACTTTTATTTTGCCACTTTTTCAAAAAGTCCATCAGTTTCTTTCAATATCTAAAAATTAATTTTGGGATGTGGTTTTTCATCTATAGAATGTCCAGAGTCATGGCAAAAAGAAAATGTTTTAACTTTATATAATTCTTTTATTTTCACAAACACTATCTTATTTAATAATTTTCAAAAATACAAGTACTATAGTCTTAGTATATTCCAACTAAGGCATACTAGGAAACTAAGGAGTCGCACTAAGTATTATGAGATAAATGCAACTCTCTTCCTTAGGGAATTTACAAATGTAATACAAAACATTAAAGAACATAAACAACTATAAGATAGTAGGTAATGACACAAATTGACGAAAAGTGCTGTAAGTTCAAAATAAGAGTTGTAAACTTTTTGGTGAGGATATGAGGTAAGTCTTCATGGAAGAGGTAACATTTGAGTGATTTTCTAAAGGAAAATATTTCAATAGGTAGGAAAAAATGGGGGAAGGGTAAGAAAAAGAGGGTAGTTTAGATAGAGAAGAAATACAAGGTAAAAGCACAGAGACAAAAAAGAACCAAGTATATTTTGGGTATATTAAGTCTTTCATCTAGGGAGAGCACAGTCTACTCAAAAGACTAATGTGAGGTAAGAAGTACCAGTGGACAGATGTCATGGAGATAAATTAGTAATTTCCAAAATGTAGTCTCTGCACGAGAACATAGCATCATTTGGTAATTTGCTAGACATGTAAAATCTCTCATATTGCCCCTCTCCTTTCCTTAATGCTATTGATCTACTCTTTACTATTAATGTAATCCTGGCTTAGTTACATAGCCTCTCTAATGCTTAGTTTTCAAAACCTGAGTGATTGTAAGGATTAATATAATCTTTGAAATATAATGTATTGTATAGTGTCTAGTATATTATGGATAATCAATAAATACTGGCCACTTTTCCCTTAAAAAGTACATTGGGATTAGATGAAGAAGGTCATGAATTCCCTGTAAAGATGTAGACCTCTTTTTTTTAATTATTAAATTTTTAATTTCAATTCCAGTATAGTTAACATACAGTGTTATATTAGTTTCAGATGTACAATATAATGATTCCACAAATCTATACATTTCTCAGTGCTCATTATGATAATAGTAATCTTAATCACCTTTACCCACTGCATCCATCTCCTCACCCACCACCCATCTGGCAACTACCAATTTATTCTCTTTAAGTCTTTTTTTTCTGTTTGTTTCATAAAGTCCACATATGAGTGAAATCATATGGTATTTGTCTTTACGTGAGTTATTTCACTTAGCATTATGTCCTCTAGATCCACTCATGTTGTTTCAAATGACAAGATTTCATTCTTTTTATGGCTGAATAGTATTCCATTCTATAGATATACCACATCTACTTTATCTATTCATCTATGGATGGACACTTGGGTGCCTTCCATATCTCAGCAATTATAAATGATGCTGCAGTAAATATAAAGATGCATATATCCTTGAATTTGTTTTAATTTTTTTGGGCAAATACCCAGTAGTGAAATTACTGGATCATATGTGGTAAATCTATTTTTAATTTTTTGAGAAACCTCGTATTATTTTCCATAGTGGCTACACCAGCTTGTATTCCCACCAACAGTGCATGAGGATTCCTTTCTCTCTACATCCTTGCCAGCACTTGTTAATTCTTGTTTTTTATTTTAGTTATTCTGAACAGGAGTGAGGTGGGTATCTCACTGTGGTCTTGATTTGCATTTCTGATGATTAGTGATATTGAGTATCTTTTCATGTGTATGTTGTCTCTCTGTATGTTTTCTTTGGAAAAAAGTCTGTTCATGTTCTGCCTATTTTTAATTGGATTATTTCACCATTTTTTGGTGTTCAGTTGCTTAGCTTCTTTATATATTTTGGGTGCTAACCCTTTATCATATATGTAATTAGCAAATATCTTCTTGCATTTATTAGCTTGTCTTTTTGTTTTGTTGGTTTCCTTGGCTTTGCAAGAGCTTTTTATTTTGGTGTAGTCCCAACAGTTTAATTTTGCCATTTGTTTCCCTTGCCAAAGAAGACAGATCTAGAAAAATGTTTTGATAGCAGGTGTCAAAGAGATTACTACCTATGTTTCTTGTAGGAATTTTATGGTTATAGGTCCTACATTAGGCCTCTAATCCATTTTGAGTTTATTTTTGTGTACCATGTAAGAAAGGCGTCCAGTTTGATTCTTTTCAGTCTAGCTGTTCAGTTTTTCCAACATCACTTATTGAAGAGACTGTCTTTCACCCATTGTATATTCTTGCCTCCTTTGTCATAGACCAATTGACCATAAAATCATGGGTTCATTTCTGGGCTCTTTATTCTGTTCCATTGATCTATTTGTCTATTTTGTCCCAGAACCATACTGTTTGGATTCCTACAGTTCTTCAGCATGTATTGAAATCTGGGATTGTGACACCTCCAGTTTTGTACTTCTTTTTCAAGACTGCTTGGGCTATGTTCAGAGTCTTTTGTAATTACATATAAATTAGAAGATTATTTGTTCGGGCTTTGTGAAAGATGTTGCTGGAATTTTGATGGATTGCATTAAATCTGAGATTGCTTTGGGTGGTATCGACATCTTAACACTATTGGTTCTCCCAACCCATAAGCATGTAATACTTTTTCCATTTGTATCATCTTCAATTTTTTGATCAATGTTTTATACTTTTTCCAATTACAGGTCTTTTATGTCTTTGGTTAGGTTCATTCCTAAGCATCTTATTTTTTTGGTGCAATTGTAAGTGGGATTATTTTCTTAATTTCTTTGTTACTTCATTATTGGTGGATAGAAATCCAACAGATTTTTGTATATTAATTTTGTATCTTGAGATTTATTGCATTCATCAATTCTAGTAGTTTTTTGGTGGAGTCTTTAGAGTTTTCTATATATAGTATCATGACATCTGCAAATAGTGAAAGTTTTACTTCTTCCTTATCAGCCTGGATGTCTTTCATTTCTTTATCTTGTGTATTTGCTGTGGCTAGGACTCTCAGTATTATATTGATTAAAAGTGGTGAGAATGGACATCCTTGTCTTATTCCTGATGTTAGAAGAAAAGCTCTCAGTTTTTCACCACTGAGTATGATTTTAGTTGTGGGTTTTCATGTATTACCTTTATTATGTTGAAGCATGTTCCCTATAAATATATTTGAGAGTTTTTTCATGAAAGGATGTTATACTTTGTGAAATGCTTTTTCCGCATCTATTGAAATGATTATATTGTTTTATATCCTTTCTCTGGTTAATGTGATGTATGATTTTGATTAATTTGAGAATATTGAACCACCCTTGTATCCCTGGAATAAATTCCACTTAATCATGGCAAATGACTTTTTAAATGTATTGTTGGATTTGGTTTGCTAATAATTTGTTGAAGATTTTTGCATGTATGTTCATCACAGATATTGACCTATAGTTTTCTTTTTTTGTGGTGTCTTTCTCTGGTTTGGTTATTAGGGCAATGCTTGCTTCATAGAATGAATTTGGAAGTTTCTCTTCCTCTATTTTTTGGAATAGTTTGAGAAAAATAGGTATTAACTCTTTTTTAGTGTTTGCTAGAACTCACCTGTGAAGCCATCTGGTCCTGGACTTTTGTTTGTTGTGATTTTTTTTTTTTTAAGTTTACCTATTTATTTTGAGACAGCGAGTGCAAGAGGGAACTGCGGGGGGGGGGGGGGGTGGGTGGGAGGGAGGGAGAGACAGAGAGAGAGAGAGAGAGAGAGAGAGAGAGAGAGAGAGAGAGGGAGGGAGAGAGGGAGTATCTCAAGAACGCTCCATGTTGTCAGTGTGGGGCCTGACGTTGGGGCTCAAACCCATGACCCATGAGATTATGACCTGTCACGAAATCAAGAGTCAGATGCTTAACTGACTGAGCAACTGTGGAGCCCTTGGGAATTTTTTGATTACTGATTCAATTTCATTGCTAGTAACCGGTCTGTTTAAATTTTGTACTTCTTCCTGATTCCATTTTGGGAAGTTACATGTTTTTAGGAAATTTGCTTTTCCTCCAGGTTGTCCAATTTGTTGGTATATAATTTTTGTAATATTCTGTCATAATCATTTGTATTTCTTTTTTTTTTTAATTTTTTTTTCAACGTTTATTTATTTTTGGGACAGAGAGAGACAGAGCATGAACGGGGGGAGGGGCAGAGAGAGAGGGAGACACAGAATCGGAAACAGGCTCCAGGCTCTGAGCCATCAGCCCAGAGCCCGACGCGGGGCTCGAACTCACGGACCGTGAGATCTTGACCTGGCTGAAGTCGGACGCTTAACCGACTGCGCCACCCATGCGCCCCTAATCATTTGTATTTCTGTGGAACTGGCTGTTATTTCTTCTCTTTCATTTCTAATTTTATTTTTTGAGTCCTCTCTCTCTCTTTTGATAATTCTGACTAAAGGTTTATCAATTTTGTTGATTTTTTTTCAAAGAACCAGCTCTTGGTTTCATCTGTTATGTTTTTTTAAAATTTCTATTTCATTTATTTCTGATCTAATCCTTATTATTTCCTTTCTTATAATGGCTTTGGGTTTTATTTATTCTTCATCTAGCTCTTTTAGGTGTAAGCTTAGGTTGTTTATTTGAGATTTTTGCTCCTTCTTGAGGTAGGCCTCAAGATTGTTATAATTATTGTATTGTTAAAAAAACTTGCAACAAACAAAAGTCCAGTACCAAATGACTTCACAGGGGAATTCTAGCAAATGCTTAAAAAAAAGTTAATACCTATTTTTCTCAAACTATTCCAAAAAAATACAGGAAGGGAAACTTCCAAATTCATTCTATGAGGCAAGCATTGCCATATACATATACATATACATATACATATACATATACCTGTACATATACATATGTATGTAATTATAGTATATATATATATATACACATATAATTCTATTTTATATATAATACTATATATAATTGTTAATAGAATTATAATATAATTGTATTGTTATAATCTTCTCTCTTAGAACAGCTTTTGCTGCCTCCCAAAGATTTTGGACCAGTATGTTTTCATTTTCAATTGTCTCTATAGATTTTTTTGATTTCCTGGTGGACCCATTCACTATTTAATAGCACTTTTTTTTTTTATCTTCAATGTATTTGTATTCTGTCCAAATTTTTTCATTTCTAGTTTTACATTGTTGTGGTCAGAAAGGATGCATGATATGATTTCAGTCATTTTGATTTTGTTTAGACCTGTTTTGTGGCCTAATCATATGATCTATTCTGGATAATGTTCCATGTACACTTGAAAAGAGTGTGTATTCTGCTGTTTTTGGATGGGAAGTTTTGAATACATCTGTTAGATCCATCTGGTACAATGTGTCATTCAAAGCCACTGTTTCCCAGTTAATTTTCTGTCTGGATGATCTATCTATTGATGTAAGTAGGGTGTTGAATTCCCCTACTATTATTGTATTATTGTCAATTTCTTTCTTCATGCCTGTTAATAGTTGCTTTATGTATCTGGATGCTTCTACATTGGGTAAATAAATATTTACAATTGTTATAGCTTTTTGTTGGATTGCTCCCTTTGTACATATGTAGTGTCCTTTTTTTGACTCTTATTACAGGCTTTGTTTTAAAATCTATTTTGTACAAGATAAGTATTGCTATGTCAGCTTTCTTTTCACTTCTATTTGCATAATAAATGTTTTTCCATTCCTTCACTTTGAATCTGCAGGTGTCTTTAGGTGTGAAATGAGTCTCTTGTAGGCAGCTTATAAATGAGACTTGCTTTTTACGCATTCAGTCACCCCATGTCTTTGGAGCATTTATTCCATTTAAATTCAAAGTAATTATTGATAGGTACATACTTATTGCCATTTTGTTACTTCCTTTATGGTTGTTTTTGTAGTTCTTTGTTCTTTTCTTCTCTTGCGCTCTTTCCTTGTGGTGTATGATTTCTGTAATGATATGCTTGGATTCCTTTCTCTTTATTTTTTGTGTATCTACTACAGGCTTTTGATTTGTGATTTCCACCAGGATTATATATAACATCCTACGCATACAGCAGTCTATATTAGGATGATGGTGCTTAAGTTTGACACTATCCTGAAGAACCAAAGTTTTATTCTCTCCCCAAGTTTTCATGTATATGATGTCATACTTTCCATGCTTTTATCTTGCAAATACTTTGACTGATTTTTATAGATACAATTGATTTTTATTATTGTTGCACTTTAACCTCTGTACTGGTTTTATAAGTGATCGATGTACTACTTTAATCATGTTTGTATGTACCTGTGAAATTTTTTTTTTCATAATTTTTTAAGGCCTGATTATGGCTTTTTCTTTCTACTCAAAGAATTCCCTTTAACATTTCTTGTAAGGGTAGTTTAATGGTGAGGAATTCTTTAACTTTGGTTAGTCTGGAAAACTCTTTAAAGCTCCGTCTATTTGGATTGAGAAGCTTGCTGGATATTCTGGTTGCAGATTTTTTCCTTTCAACACTTTGAACATATCAATGCCACTCCCTTTTGGTCTGTAGAGTTTCTACTTAAAAAAAAAAATCACTAATAGGTTTACAGAGTTTCTCTTGTATATAACTGTTTTCTTTTCTGTTGCTACTTTAAAAATTCTTTTTGTCATACTTTTTGCCATTTTAATTATTATGTGTCCTGGTATAGACTCCTTGGGTTGATTTTGTAAGGGGCTTGATTTTGCCTCCTGGATCTGAATGTCTGTTTCCTCAGACTAGGGATGTTTTCAGCTACTACTTTTTCAAATAAATTTTATGCTCCCTTTTCTCTCTCCTCTTACTGAAATCCCCATAATGAAAATATTATTAACACTTGATACTATCACTGAGTTTCCTTAATCTATTCTCAATTTTTATTATTTTTTGTATTTGCTGTTCAGCTTGCTTGCTTTACATTACTCTGTCTTCCAACTTGCCAATCTGTTCCTCTGCTTCTGTTTGTCTACTATTTACTCCCTCTTGTGTATTTTTTATTTCAGTTATTGAGTTCTTCACCTCTGGTTATTTTATATATTTTCTATCTCTTTGTTGAAGGTCTCACTGAGATCCTCTCACTGTTTTCTCAAGTCCAGTAAGTATGTTTGTAACTATTATATTGAATTCTTTATAAGGCATATTACTTATCTTCATTTCATTTAGCTCCTTTGCTGTGATTTTGTCTTGTTCTTCAATTTGGGACACATTCCTCTTTCTCCTCATTTTGTCCAACTTTGTGATTTTTATCCTACATATTAGGAAAGTCAACATTTCCTGATCAAGAAGTCTTGTAGTGTCTTGTAGTGCAATGTCCCCTGTTCACAAGAACGTGTTGCTTCAGGGCTGTCTCCTATGTGTGTTGCTTGCATTCCACTGTTGTGGCTGAGCCATGTCTGCCTTCAGTCCAGTTGGCTTCCATGGCCCTCTGTGCTTGTGGTGGGCAGAGTTTGGTCTCTGTGCAGTTAAGGGGTCAGTCTGGGGCTGACTTGGGCTTGAAGTTTGGCTAGATCAGATGCCTCCCTCAGTCTGTTTGCCAGAAATGTGAGCACACCAGATTGCAGGGCACTCTCCCTGCATTGTTCCCCAAGAGACTCTTTGGTGGGAGGGGCCTGCAGTCATACCAGATGTCTGCCCCCAGTCTGTCTGCTGGGGTTGCAGTCACACTGAACTACAGGGTTCTTTCTTTGCTACTCCCTGTGAGGTTTTTTAAATTTTTTAAATATTTATTTATTTTCGAGAGAAGACAGAGGCACAGCATGAGTGGGGGAAGGCAGAAAAAGAGGGGGACACAGAATCCAAAGCAGAATCCAGGCTCTGAACTGTCATCACAGAGCCTGACATGGGGCTCGAACTTGCCAACTTTGAGATCATGACCTGACTCGAAGTCGGGTGCTTAACTGATTGAGCCACTGAGGCACCCTTCCCAGTGAGGTTTTATTTTATTTTATTTTTTTTTAAATTTTTTTTTTTCAACGTTTATTTATTTTTGGGACAGAGAGAGACAGAGCATGAACGGGCGAGGGGCAGAGAGAGAGGGAGACACAGAATCGGAAACAGGCTCCAGGCTCTGAGCCATCAGCCCAGAGCCCGACGCGGGGCTCGAACTCACAGACCGTGAGATCGTGACCTGGTTGAAGTCGGACGCTTAACCGGCTGCGCCACCCAGGCGCCCCCCCAGTGAGGTTTTAATTGGTGGGTGAAGCTGGCAATCAGATAAGATGTCTGACCCCAGCCCACTGTTGGGCTGCAGTTAACCTGTATGTATGGTTATCTTCCCTACTCCCAGGGCAAGAACTACTTAGTCACTTTGGAGTGGTGCTGGCCACTGCTGGGGCTGCTCGCAGAATGAAACATGTTAGGTGCCACTTTGGAGAGACCCCTGATGAGTAGGGTGGGTTGGATGGAGCAGTCCACAGGAGCTTTTCAAACTGCTGCTTCTACACTGATTTCAGTGGGTTGTTTGCTATACTGTTCTCTTTAAGGGTGAGGATTCAATTTCCTATCACCTCTGGCTCTCCCAGAGCCAAGCTGCTGATTTTTAAAGTTCCTAGTGTTAAGTCCACTGGCTGTAAAACTCATGAAGTTAAGCCCCCATGGTTTTCAAAGCCAAATGTTATGGGGACTCATCTCCCCAGGGCAGGTCCCCTGTATCTGGGGTGCCTAGTGTAGTCTGTTCTTCCTTTTCCATGCTTGTGGTATTCCTCCTGATGTGGTTAGTCTCATAGGTTAGTTTGGTTCCATACCATAGTTGCCCAGGTCTCTACTCTTCCTATTGTTTTTTTCATGTGGCCTCTTCTCTACAGCTACCTGTGGAGAGTCTGTTCTGCCTGTCTCGTTTTCTGGGTTTGTTACATTGACATGGCTGTTACTAGGTGTATCCATGGGATGAGGTGAGCTTAGGATCCTCCCACTTCTCAGTCTCTAGAATGTATTCCTTTTTCTTGCATTTTATTTATTAAAAAGTTTTTTTTTAATATATGAAATTTATTGTCAAATTGGTTTCCATAATTAAAAAGTTTTTTAAATGTTTGTTTATTTTGGGAGAGAGTGAGACTATGAATGGGCAAGGGGCAGAGAGAGAAGGAGACACAGAATCTGAAGCAGGCTCCAGGTTCTGTGCTGTCAGCCCAGAGCCCAACACAGGGCTTGAACTCACAAACCACAAGATCATGACCTGAGCCGAAGTTGGACGCCTAACTGACTGAGCCACCCAGGGGCTCCGAGAATGTATTCTTTTTATCTTTCATTTCATTTCATTTTATTTCAGAGAGAGGGAGAGAATGAGTGGGGGAGAAGGGCAGAGGGAGAGAAAGAGAGAATCTTAAGCAGGCTCTATGCTTGGCGAGGAGCTGAACATGAGGCTTGATCCCATGACCCTGGGATCATGACCTCTAGAGTCAGATGCTCAACTGACTGAGCCACCTACACATCCCTCTAGAATGTATACTTAACACAATGGGGACCACTGATGGATTCTTTTTAATATTATCAAAGACTATGTCAAAAATAATAGTCTAAGATAACATGAAAGGGAATGATAGAAGATATAAAGAAAAAAAGTATGATAAAAGTCCAATGATTTTTTTTGCTTCATGTTCTGTGATGTATCTGTTTCAGTACCTTATACAGTACCTTGTTTTCTCTAGAGAATATCTTACGTCCTTTTCTACTGTTTTTTCTCTTTTCTCTTTTGAGGGAAGGGAGGGTGCAGAGAACTAACTTTTTCTTTTGCCATTAATAATATGGAAAAGATGTTAAGATAACTTGTAAGTAACTTAACATCTAATATTTAACTAGAGCTTTTTATCTGTCATATACTATACTAGTAATTTTATTTTCTACTCAGAACATCCATGAGGTAGGCATTATATATTACCTTTCAGTTTTTAATATGTAAACATAAATTTCTGACATCTTTGAAAGAAACTACTTACTCTTTAGTTCTAATTTTTAGATATTTCTACATATGATACAGAAGATAAAATTATTATTTTTGTCAGCACTAGAGTTAAGATAGCAACATGTTATTCAACAAAAAGTTGAGATATATTTTCTTAAACTTACTTATGAAATAAACATCAGAAAAAGAAATATAAATAAGATAAGGATTTTTGTTTGTATCCTTTGAAAGATTGTTCTGGTTTTGTCTTCTTCAAACATATCAAATTAGAAAAGGCATAAACAGCCAGACATATTCAATATTAAGTGGTAAGACAGAAGTAGTTTTTTAAAATAAGGAATATATTTAAAATCAAATTAACTCAGTGCATTACCCTCAGTAACAGATTGAATTATCATTAATTTCAATATAAATCCATCTAGTGGAGAGCTACCAAGGCAAAAACCAAAAACAAAATACCTGAATAAAAAACCTGAACTTATTTCCCAATTAATTGTGGGATAATTTATTTTTATTACTTCAAACACCTTCCAAAATATGAACAGTATGGTTACTAGAGTGAATTCATTTATTTATTCAGCAAATACTGAGTGCTTACCATAGGCAAGGCAGTGTTAAGCAATGGGGTTACAAGAATGAGTAAATAATCTTGCCTTAGGGGAGTTTACAGATTTATAGGAAAATATCAGTAAGTGTTAAGATAATTAAATAGGTGCTACAGGTACATGAAAAACTATGGAAATGGTAGGAAGGCATTTTAGTCTTAGGTGAGAAAGGGTAATGGTGATTAGGGAAGAAAAGAAGGAAGAAAAAAAAATTTAAGCTGCTACCTGAAAAACAGGTTTAGAGGCAGACTGGGAAGAACATTCCAGGCAGAGGAAATGGTATGTAAAAAGGACTCAGAAGCTAGCAAGAGAACCTGATGTGTGTGGTAACAACAATGAGGACAAATGAGTGGAACAGAGTAAATGGGTCTCTCCCCAAAAATTTGTATGTTGAAATCCTAACCCCCAATTGTGATGGTATAAGGAGATAAAGCCTTTGGGAGGTGCTGTGGTCATGAGGGTGAAGCCATCATAAATGGGATTAGTGCCTTTAAAACAGGGACTCCAAAGAGCTCTCTCACTGTTGACCCATTGCCGCATAAGGATACAAACATAAGTCAGAATTCTACAACCTGGAAGAGGCTCTCATCAGAACCTAACCATGCTGGCATTCTACTCTCAGATTTAAAGCATCTAGAATTGGGAGAAATAAGATTCTGTTTAGAAGCCAGCCAGTCTATGATACTTTGTTATAGCAGCCCAAATTAAAACCAGTGGGTGGGAAATGCTGCTAAAAAGGCAGTTAGCAGAGATAGTTTATATAGGCCCTGGAAAATAATCTTAAAGAAATCAATTTGTATTCATAGGAAAATGATATTTCACTTAAGTTTTGAGAAGAAGAATAATATGTTGATATTTTTGTTTTCAAAGGATATCTCTGGGCTGCAGTTTGAAAAACTGATTTGATGGGTGGGAAACAGGAAGCAAAGAAACCTGTTGAGAGAATGTTGGAATAATAGATGAATTAGGATGGTTGCAATACTGATGTACAAAATGGACATGTTATATTTAAGTATATTCTGATTTACAGAGAATATGAAACTAACTTGTATTCTAAAATCTATATTTTTTGAAATTTAAATACACAAAGGACAAATTTTTAAAATGAGAGAGATATATTTTTAACTTTTTATTAGTTTTTAAAATTTACATCCAAGTTAGTTAGCATATAGTGCAACCATGATTTTAGGCAAAGATTCCTTAATGCCCCTTACCCATTTAGCCCATCCCCCCTTCCCACAACCCCTCTTTATGTTTTTGTCCCCCTCCCTGTTTTTATATTATTTTTGTTTCACTTCCCTTATGTTCATCTGTTTTGTATCTTAAAGTCCTCATATGAGTGAAGTCATATGATATTTGTCTTTCTCTGACTGACTAATTTCACTTAGCATAAAACCCTCTAGTTTCAACCACGTAGTTGCAAATGGCAAGATTTCATTCTTTTTGATTGCTGCGTAATACTCCATTGTATATATACCACATCTTCTTTATCCATTCATCCATTGATGGACATTTGGGCTCTTTCCATACTTTGCCTATTGTTGATAGTATGGCTATAAACATTGGGGTGCATGTGCCCCTTTGAAACAGCACACCTGTATCCCCCGGATAAACACCTAGTAGTGCACTTGCTGGGTTGTAGGGTAGTTCTATTCTTAATTTTTTGAGGAACCTCCATACTGTTTTCCAGAGTAGCTGCACCAGTTTGCATTCCCACCAGTAGTGCAAAAGAGATCCTCTTTCTCTGCATCTTCACCAATATCTGTTGTTGTCTGAGTTGTTTATGTTAGCCATTCTGACAGGTGTGAGGTGGTATCTCATTGTGGTTTTGATTTGTATTTCCCTGATGGTGAGTGATGTTGAGCATTTTTTCATGTGTTGGTTGGCCATCTGGATGTCTTCTTTGGAGAAGTGTCTATTCATGTCTTTTGCCCATTTCTTCACTGGATTCTTTGTTTTTTGGGTGTTGAGTTTGAAAAGTTCTTTATAGGTTTTGGATACTAATCCTTTATCTGATATGTCGTTTGCAAATATGTTCTCCCATTCTGTTGGTTAGCTTTTAGTTTTGCTGATTGTTTCCTTCACTTTGCAGAAGTTTTTATTTTATGAGGTCCCAATAGTTCATTTTTGCTTTTGTTTCCCTTGTCTCCAGAGACGTGTTAAGAAGTTGTTGCTGCTGAAGCCAAAGAGGGATTTTGCCTGCTTTCTCCTCTAGGATTTTGATGCCTTCCTGTCTTACATTGAGGTCTTTCATCCATTTTGATTTTATTTTGTGTATGGTGTAAGAAAGTGGTCCTGGTTCATTTTTCTGCATGTAGCTGTCCAGCTTTTCCAGCACCACTTGCTGAACAGACTGTCTTTATCCCATTGGATAGACTTTCTTGCTTTGTCAAAGATTAGTTGGCCATATATTTGTGCGTCCATTTCTGCGTTCTCTATTCTGTTCTATTGATCTGAGTGTCAGTTCTTGTGCCAGTACCATACTGTCTTGATGATTACAGCTTTGTAATACAGCTTGAAGTCTGGGATGTGATGCCTCCTGCTTTGGTTTTCTTTTTCAAGATTGCTTTGGCTATTCAGGGTCTTTTCTGGATCCATACAAATTTTAGGGTTGTTTGTTACAGTTCTGTGAAGAATGTTGGTGTTATTTTGATAGATATTGGATTGAACATGTAGATTGCTTTGGGTAGTTTTAACAATATTTGTTCTTCCTATCAAGGACCATGGAATCTTTTTCCATTTTTTTGTGTCTTCTTCAATTTCCTCCATAAGCTTTCTACAGTTTTCAGTGCATAGATTTTTCACCTCTTTGGTTAGATTTATCCCTAGGTATTTTATGGGTTTTCATGCAATTGTAAATGGGATCGATTCCTTGATTTCTCCTCCTGTTGCTTCATTGTTGGTGTATAGGAATGCAACTGATTTCTGAGCATTGATTTCATATCCTGCCACTTTGCTGAATTCATGGATCAGTTCTAGCAGTTTTTTGGTGGTATCTTTTGGGTTTTCCATATAGAGTATCATGTCATCTGAGAAGACTGAAAGTTTGGTCTCCTCCTGGCCGATTTGGATGCCTTTTATTTCTTTGTGTAGTCTGATTGCTGAGGCTAGGACTTCCAAAACAATGTCGAATAACAGTGGCGAGAGTGGACATCCCTGTCTTGTCCCTGACCTTAGGGAGAAAGCTCTCAGTTTTTCCCCATTGAGGATATTAGTATTGGGTCTTTCATATATGGCTTTTATGATCTCAAGGTATGATCCTTGTATCCCTACTTTCTTGAGGGTTTTTATCAAGAAAGGATGCTGTATTTTGTCAATTGCTTTCTCTGCATCTATTGAGAGGATCATGTGGCTCTTGTCCTTTCTTTTATTGATGTGATGAAACACATAGATTGTTTTGTGGATATTGAACCAGCCTTGCATCACAGGTATAAATCCCACTTAGTCATGGTGAATAATTTTTTTAATGTACTGTTGGATCCGGTTGGCTAATATCTTGTTGAGGATTTTTGCATCCATGTTCATCAGGGAAATTGGTCTATAGTTCTCTTTTTTAGTGGGATATTTGTCTGGTTTTGGAATCAAGGTAATCCTGGTTTCATAGAAAAAGTTTGGAAGTTTTCCTTCCATTTCTATTTTTGGTAACAACTTCAAGAGAATAGATGTTAACTCTTCCTTAAATGTTTGGTAGAATTCCCCTGGAAAGCCATGTGGCCCTGGACCCTTGTTTTTTGGGAGATTTTTTATTACTAATTTGATTTCCTTACTGGATGTGGGTCTGTTCAAATTTTCTATGTCTTCCTGTTTCAGTTTTGGTAGTGTATATGTTTCTAGGAATTTGTCCATTTCTTCCAGATTGCCCATTTTATTGGTGTATAATTGCTCATAATATTCTCTTATTATTATTTGTATTTCTGCTTTGTTGGTTGTGATCTCTCCTCTTTCATTCTTGATTTTATTTACTTGGGTCCTTTCCTTTTTCTTTTTGATCAAACTGGCTAGGGGCTTATCATCAATTTTGTTACTGTTTCAAAGAACCAGCTTCTGGTTTCATTGATCTGTTACTGCTGTTTTTTGTTTGTTTCTTTGTTTTGATAGCATTGATTTCTACTCTAATATCTATTGTTTCCAGTCTTCTGCTGTTTTTGGGTTTTATTTGCTGTTCTTTTTCCAGCTCTTTAAGGTATAAGGTGTAAGGTGTATCTGAGATCTTACTTCCTTCTTTAGAAAGGCCTGGATTGCTATATACTTCCCTCTTATGAACGCCTTTGCTGCGTCCCAGAGGTTTTGGGCTGTGGTGTTATCATTTTCATTGGCTTCCACGTAGTTTTCAATTTCCTCTTTAACTTCTTGGTTAGCCCATTCATTCTTTAGTAGGATGTTCTTTACTCTCCAAATATTTGCTATCTTTGCAAATTTTTTCTTGTGGTTGATATCAAGTTTCATAGCACTGTGGTCTGAAAATATGCACGGTATGATTTTGATCTTTTTGTATGTTCCATGCGCACTGGAGAAGAATGTATATTCCACTGCTTTAGGATGAAATGTTCTGAATATATCTGTTAAGTCAGCTGGTCCAGTGTGTCATTCAAAGCCATTGTTTCCTTGTTGATTTTTTGATTAGATGACTGCCCATTGCTGTGAGTGGGGTGTTGAAGTCTCCTATCATTATGGTATTACTATTGATGAGTTTCTTTTTGTTTGTGATTGATTTATATATCTGGGTGCCTCCATTTGGTGCATAAATGTTTACAACTGTTAGGTCTTCTTGGTGGTTAGACCCCTTGAATATGATATAATGCCCTTCTGCATCTCTTGGCACAGTCTTTAAAATCTAGATTGTCTGGTATAAGTATGGCTATTCCAGTTTTCTTTTGTTGACCATTAGCATGATAGATGGTTCTCCATCCCCTTACTTTCAATCTGAAGGTGTCTTTAGGTCTATAGTGGGTCTCTTGTAAACAGCATATAGATGGATCTTGTTCTTATCCATTCTATTACCCTATGTCTTTTGATTGGAGCATTGAGTCCATTGATGTTTAGAGTCAGTACCGAAAGATATGAATTTATTGCCATTATGTTGCTTATAGAGTTAGAGTTTCTGGTGGTGTTCTCTGGCCCTTCTAGTCTTTGTTGTTTTTGGTCTTTTTTTTTTTTTCCATTTTTTTCTCCCCTCAGAGAGTCACCCTTAAAATTTCTTGCAGGACTGGTTTAGTTGTCAGGAACTCCTTTAATTTTTGTTTGTCTGAAAAACTTTTTAAAATCTCTCCTTTTATTTTGAATGACAGCCTTGCTGGATAAAGAATTCTTGGCTACATATTTTTCCAATTCAGCACACTGAATATATCCTGCCACTCCTTTCTGGCCTGCCAAGTTTCTGTGCATAGGTCTGCTGCAAACCTCATCTGTCTTCCCTTGTAGGTTAAGGATTTTTTTCCCTTGCTGCTTTCATGATTCTTTCCTTGCCTGAGTATTTTGTGAATTTGACTATGATATGCCTTGTTGATGGTCGGTTTTTGTTGAATCTAATGGGAGTCCTCTGTACTTCCTGGTATTTGATGTCTGTGTCTTTCCGTAGGTTAGGAAAGTTTTCTGCTATGATTTGCTCACATAACTCTTCTACCCCTTTTTCTCTCTCTTCATTTTTTGGGAAACCCATGATTCTGAATTCATTCCTTTTTAATGAGTCACTGATTTCTCTAAGTCTTAAATTGTGCTCTTTTGCCTTAGTCTCCCTCTTTTTTTCTGCTGCATTATTCTTCATATTTTGTCCTCTATATCGCTTATTTGCCGTTCTGCCTCATCCATCCTTGCTGCCATGACATCCATTTGAGATTGCAGCTCAGTTATAGCATTTTTTGTTCCATCCTGATTAGTTTTTACCTCTTTTATATCTGCAGAGGGGGATTCTAATCTATTTTTGACTCCAGCTAGTATTCTTATTATCGTGATTATAAATTCTGGTTCAGACATCTTGCTTGTATCTGTGTTGATTAAATCCCTGGCTGTCGTTTCTTCCTGCTCTTTCTTGAGGTGAATTCCTGCTGAGTTGTGGCTTGGTTGTGCAGATTGTTGTGTTAATCCTCAAATCAGTTTTCTAGGTGTGCAAGATGGTTTAGTGTTGATCTGACTATATTTCATGGATGTAAGAAGCAAAAAAAATTCCATGGTGTTCTGCCATTTTGGCTCCTCCCACTAAAATAGGATATATTTCAATGAAAACTGGTCCTAGTCAAGATTCATACCAAAATTTTGATATTTCATGTTAAACTTGGATATATAAAGGCATGGATATATAAAGAATATTACAAAATAATTTTGTTTCCCTTAAAATTAAGTTTATTAAGTATTAAATACACAAAAATTTATAATGCATATATAAAATGTAGATAATAAGTTACCCATGTACCTAAAATCTAGGTTGAGATTATTTATATCCTTAAAGACCACTGTGTGTTTTATACTGATCTTGTCTCCTTTTTCCCAAGTAACTCTTTTCCTGACTCTTAAAACCATTTCTTTACTTTTTTTTTAAATGTTTATTTTTGAGACAGCGTGCATGTGCAAATGAGCAGAGGAGAGGTATAGAGACAGAGAGAAAGACAGAGGGACACAGAATTTGAAGCATCCTCCAGGTTCTGATCTGTCAGCACATATCCTGATGCAGAGTTTGAACCCATGAACCATGAACGAGATCATGACCTGAGCTGAAGTCAGATGCTTAACTGACTGAGCCACCCAGGCACCCCCTTACTTATTTTTATAAAAACTTTATCGAGACAGAATCCACATTCTATACACCTTACCCATGTACAGGGTAAAATTTAAAAAATTTTAAAGTATTTCACAGAGTTGTGCAACCATCATCAGAATCAACTTTGAAACATTTTTATCAACTTACCCCCCAAAATCTCATACCCATTAGCAGTCCACATTTTCTCCCAATCTCCAGCCCTAAACAACCCATAATCTACTTCCTGTCTCTGTATATTTGCATATCCTGAACGTTTCACATAAATGGAATCACACAACATGTGGCCATTTGTGACTGGCTTCTTTTACTCAGCATGTTTTCAGGGTTCATCCATGTTGGAGCATATATCAGCCACTCATTTACTTAAAAAATACTTTTGCACAGATGTTTATCTAAATATATTGTTCTATTCAGTTTAGCATGTTTTTGAAATTTATATTAGTGGAATAATACTGTATATATTCTAATATAACTTGGTTTTCTCATTCAACATCGTGTTTGTGATGTTCTTCCATGCTGACATACATAGATAGCTTTAGTTCATTTTCACTGATGTACAGTATTCTATTATAATTATACCACAATTTATTTATCTATTCTTCTGCTTATGGGCATCTTTTATTCTATTTGTTGGTATTACGAAAAAAGCAGCTATTAGAAAACGTTCCTTTACATTTTTCTTCATACCTATGCGTGAGGCTTTCTTTAAAGGAATGTTCTTCAACTTGCAGGTCAACGCCAATTAATAGGGTAGTAAACTAATTTAAATAGTTATAAGTAGTATGCCAAAAAAAAAATAGAACAGAAAATATCAGAATGACTTTCTTGTAGTTAGGATTATTGTTTCCTAAACGTTTTGTAACTTCTATATACATATATGTGCATGTATATGTATACATATATGTATATATGTATATATATCCACATAGAGACATACACACACATATGTATGTGGGTACTGGATTACAATGTGAAGTATATTTCTTACTGTGGCTCATGGTCAAAAAGTGTAAGCTACCTTTCTAGGGTATATTGGTAGATGTGGTTTATGAATCATAGGAATAAGCAGATGTACATCATTACTATATGAAAACAAATCATTGTCCATAATGTCTGTACCAATTTACACTTCTAACAGTAGTACTGCTGCCTATTCTGACGAGCCTTGATGTTGACAGTTTTTTAAAAATGTTGTTTGAATGAATAGATGATAAATGAAAAAGCAACTACAGTAAAATGTTAATAGCAGAATTCAGGTAGAATCTATAAGGGTATTCACTGTAAAAGTCCTTCAATGTGATATAGAAAAAGGTTAGGGTAAAGTTGTCTCAACTTGTAAAGGTTTTTTTTCAAAACAATACCATACTGGACTAGCCTTTCATTCTAGCCACCATTCAATTGATCTTTGTCCTATAAACAGTTTGGGTAATACCACTTCCCCTAAGAAGTATCCAACTGAGTTACTAGAAAGTAATTACATGTCTCATCTTGATCAGTTTTGACAAGGATATCCTGATTTTCCCCAAATTTTCTGTTCACCAGCTTTATCCTTGTTTCTCCACTTTTACAAATGTGCTAGAATGCTGTATAAGCACCTTACTGTTCATTTATATATTGACCTTTTAGTTTTGATCTGTTATTTATGTCTCTTCATCTGTTTGTGCAGGGTGTCCAAAACTTGTAAATTTCTAGAGGTCAGGTATGGACCTTTTGCATAGCATCAAATACAATGTTATCATTTATGCAATTAATAAATCCACTTTATGTAACAAGTTCAGAAAATTGAGCTAAAGTTATAATCTCCACATCATGAAATAAAATGAACCTTGCAAATGGCTGTATTAAAAAAATACATTTTGGATTTATAGGATAGCAATTGATGTATAGTTATGATAGTCATGACAGGACTCTTTGTCTTATTGCTAACTTTAAAGAGAAGACTAACAGCATCTATTAACTATATTTGCTTGATCAGGTTAAGGAACTTTCCTTCTTATCCTAGCTTGCTGAGAGCTGTTATTCATAGACGGGTGTTGAATTTTATTGAATGCTTTTTATGAATCAAATAAGAAGACTATATGTTTTTTCCTCATTAATTTGTTAACGTGGTGTTTCATGTTAATCAGTTATCTAATGTTGAACCATCTTTTTATCTTGGAAATAAATCAATCTTGATGTATTGTTTTTTACATATTGCTGGATTTGGTGTTTAATATTTTATTTTTGAAGTGCTTTTCATCTATGTTCACCATGATATTACCCATATTTTTCATTTTTTTGACTATTCTTTTCTGGTTTTGGTTAAGATTATTGTAGTCTTACAACATGAATTAGGAAATGTTTACATTTCTATTATTCCAAAGAAAAGTTTATGTAAGATTGGAATTACCTGTTCCTTGAAAGTTGTATAGAATATGGCTGTAAAATGAGCCAAACTGTTTTTTAAAAATAGGATTTTTTTTTGAATAACTTTAGATTTACTGAAAAGTTGAGAAGATAAAATATGGAGTTCACATATACCCTGTTCCCAGTTTCCCCTATCTTTTAACATCTTACATTAGTATGGTACATTTTGTTAGACTTAATGACCAATATTGGTATAATACAATTAAAGTCCATACATTATTCATATTTCCTCTTGTCCTTTTTATGTTCTAGGATCCCATCCAGATTACCCTATTACAACATTTAGTTTTCAAGTCTTGTGATGTTCCTCTTGGCTGTGACAGCTTTCCAGATTTTCCTTGGCTTTAATGACCTTGACAGTTTTGAGAAGTGTTGTTTAGGTATTTTGTAGGGTGCCCCATTACTCAAGTTTTCTGATATTTTTCTCATAAGACTAGAGTTGTGGGATTTGGGGAGGAAGAGCATAGAAGTAAAGCGCTATTTCCATCACATCATATCAAAGGCACAAAATCATACCATGATACATGAATGTTACTGACTTTGATCACCTGAGGTATCTGTCAGATTTCTCCACAGTACTTTTTTCCTTTCCTTTCCATACTGTACTCTTAGGAAGGAAGTCATTTTGTACAGCCCACATGCCCCCTCTTTGAGGGTAAAACATAAACATGAATAACTTGGAAACCTACATGAAAGACTTCTCTCTTTTTCCTCAGTGTTAATTTATTCAAGTATTCATTTAGATCAGTGTGGACTCATGGATATTTACACCTTGGGTTATAATAAAGTACAACTACATTTTGTTGCTTAAACTGTTTCATGAAACTTTGGCCATTGGGAGCTTTGTCAGTTGGCTCCTATATGCCTTTGACATACATCCAAAAATGTGGGTTTTTTTGTTTGCTTTTTTGAGCAATTCTTTACTTTTGAGCACTAAAAGGTGCTCTAGGCTTATCTTGTATATTTCTTGCCCAGTCCTGGAACCAGCCATTTGTCTGAGAAGAAGTTCCTTTTATTGGTAAACAGTATTAGAAATCAAGATCTGAGCATTAGGTATGCTTGTTTTTACTGAGGTATTGTTTCTTTTGGACCCTTTCTGCTGAGAGAGCAAAGGAATATGTATGTATGCTACACATATCTACAAATATTTCTATATACATACCATTTGTATACCATTTATATTAAATAAACATGAATCCACACTGATGTCTCCAACTCTGAACACATGGATCATTCTAGCCTCCTCCCATTGTAAATATGTGATTTTCTACTGTATCAATGAGAAATGCAGTTCCCACCATTCACCATCCATTTACTTAATTGTTGAAACATATATAGTGAACATATATAGTGATATCAGCAAACATATATAGTAACATCAGAATTGTTAACTCAAGTGTGCAAGGGATAGAACTATCAACTAGAATAAAATGCTTATGTGCAATTCCTTTACCTTTAGCCTTACAAACACCACTTATATCCAAAGGTACAGTAGTATCCCTGCCCCCTCCCTTCTGCAATTTCACTTTCTATAGCTTCAATTACCCATGATCAACAGCAGTCTGGAAGCAGATGGTCCTCTTTCTAACATATCATTGGAAGGTCAATAGAACACTATATCACACTGCCTATGTAATTCACCTTACGTCATCACATTACATACACATGTATCATCTCACATCACCACAAGAAGAAGGGTGAATAGAGTACAATAAGATACTTTGAGAGGAAGACCACATTTACATAACTTTTACTACAGTATGTTACTATTATTCTATTTTATTATTAGTTATTGTTGTTAACCTCTTACTGTGCCTAATTAATAAAGTAAATTTTATCATAGTTAAGTATGTATAGGAAAAAACATAGTATACATATAGGGTCTAGCACTATCTGTGATTTCAGGCACCTATTGGGGATCATGGAATGTATCCCTGTGGATAAAGGGGGACTACTGTATTTAGGTCAGCATCTTTTCCCTCTAGCCCCTTCAGTGAGATTGTTTCCTATATTAAAAAAAAAATGTTTCTTTATTTTTGAGAGAGAGAGAGAGAGAGAAAGAGAGAGAGAGAAAGAGAGAGAGAGAAAGAGAGAGAGAGAATGAGTAGGGGAGGGGCAGAGAGAGAGGGAGACCCAGAATTTGAAGCAGGTTCCAGGCTCTGAGCTGTCAGCACGGAGCCTGACGCGGGGCCTGAACTCACGGACTGCGAGATCATGACCTGAGCGGAAGTTGGACGCTCAACCGACTGAGCCACCCAGGCGTCCCTGTTTCCTATATTTTTAATATATTTAGTTTCTCTTCTCAGAGTCTGCATTATTTTCTGGGATATGCCAACTGCCTAAATGCTGTTTTTAAAAAAATTCTGCATATATTAAGCATTCTTTGTAACGTAAAGTTCTGTGAGTTTTGACAAATGCATAACATATGTTTCCATGTTTCACCCTTTGGTATCATACAGAATAGTGTTATTGCCCTCAAAATTGGCTGTGATTCATCTATTCATCTATGTCCCTCTTTCCACAAATCCCTGGCAGTCACTGATCACTTCACTGTCTATACTGTTTTACTTTTTCCAAAATGTCACAAAATCGGAATCCTATGGTATGTATCATTTTCAAATTGGCTTTTTTTTTTTAACTTAGCATATGCATTTAAGATTCCTCCACATCTTTTTTGTGGTTTGATAGCTCATTTTGTTTTATGATTGAATACTATTCCATTGTATGGATGCAACACAGTTTGCTTATATATTTACCTACTTAAGTACATCTTGGTTGATTACAGTTTTTAGCAATTATCTTATCAATGTTCACATGCAGATTTTTCACGGGCATAAAGTTTTCAAATCAGTTGGGTAAATAACTACGAGTTCTTTATTTTGGATGCAAGTTCTTTTTTAGATATTGTGATAGAAGAACTAGATGAAAAACCAATAATGATACAGAAAAACTCAAAGGCACCATCAATTATCAGGATCTAATTGACATAGAATAGTCACCTGACCAAACAATCTATATTCTTCTCCAGTGCTCATGGAACATTTACCATGAGAGATTATAACCAAAACCATAAAAATAAACCTCAACAAGTTTAAAATAATTGAAATCATACAATGTGTTTTCTGATAACAGAATCAAATTAGAAATCAATAACAGAAAGATAATAGGAAAATTCCCATACACTTTGAACCTAAACCAAGTTTATAAATTTCTAGGTAACCAATGGAGCAAAGAAGTCTTAAAGGAATGAAAAAAAAATACTGCAGTGATTAAAAATGAAGAGACAACATATCAGAATTTGTGGGATGCACCTAAAACAATGCTTCTAATACATTAAAAAAGAGGTAAGTCTCAAATCAATATAAGCTCCCACCTCAAGGACTGTATACAGCAAAATAAACCCAAAATAAGATAAACAATGAAATCATAAAGATAAGAGCAGAGGCCAATGAAATTTGAATATGGAAAAATAATAGAAAAAACCAATGAAACAAAAAGCCCAATCTTTGAAATAATCAATAAAACTGAAATATCTTAAGCAAGACTGAGAAAGAAAAAGAAGACAAATTACCAATATACAAATGAAATAAAAATATTAGTACAGACAATGAAGACAAACACATAACAATAAGGAGATACTAGGAAAGTACTACATACATAAAACTTAGATGAAATGGGAGAATTCCATGAAAAGTACAAAATGCCACATTCAATCAAAAATAAAATAATTTGAGTAGGTTTATAACTTTTAGGGAAATTGAATCTACAGTGAAAACACTCTAGAAAAATAAATCTCCAGGCCATATGGTTTCACTGGTAAATTTTACAAAGTGTTCAAAGAGAAATTAATATAAATTCTACATAAACAAACTCTTCCAGAGAAAAGAAGGAGGAACGCTTTATTTACTACTTTTTATGAAGCTAATATACTTTGATAAGTAAATACAGATACAGTAAAAAAAAACCTGTAGAATAGTATCTTTTATGAATATATATGTAAAAATTCTTACCAAAATATTAGCAAACAGATTTCAGCAATATATAAAAAGAATGGAAAAAAATGATATGACATAACCTAATGGAGATTATTCTAAGAATGCAAGACTGGTTCTATACGTAAAGAGGTCAATCAATATAATCTACCATACAGACAGAAAAAATAGATCACATAATTTATTAATTTATGTACAAAAGCATATCAATATTCATTCATGGTAACAACTCTTCAGAAAAATTTGGAATAGAGACAAACTTTCTCAGACTTTAAAGCTTTTATAAAAAAGCCTACAAATCACATTATACTAATTGATGAAGGACTGAAAGCTTTTCCTGTAAGATCAGGAAAAAGTCAAGGATGTCCATTCTCATCATGGCTACTGAACACAGTGGTGTAAATTCTAGTCAGTACAACTGACAAGAGAAAAGAAAGAATCAAGGCAGGCAGATCAGAAAGGAAGCAATAAAACTGCTCCTATTTACAGATCACATGATGAAAGACTCTTAAAACAAAACAAAAAATACCCTCTTAGATCGCACTAGTATTTAATCAAGGCTGCAGTACATAAGATCAGTATACAAATTATATTTCTACAAAGAACAAACTGGTGGTTGCCAGAGGGTAGCAGAGTATGGGGATGAATGAAATGGGTGAAGGGGATTGGGAGGTACAAGTTTCAAGCTATTGCAATGAATAAGTCCCAGAGATGAAAGGTACAGTATAAGGAATACATAATTGTTGTATGGTAACAGATGGTAGCTACACTTGTGATGAGCATAGAATAATGTATAAAGTTGTTGAATCATTATATTGTATACTTGAAAGTGATGTAATATTGCATGTCAACTATACTTAAATTAAAAAAAATTAAAACAAAATACTGTTTACAGATATCTTGTGTCCAGTACTTCATGTTAGAAGCTTGAAAATTGTCACTCCATCCTACTAACAAGTAAAAGCCTGAACAGACTGAAAAATCAACTCTTTTTGAATCTGTAAGAGAGGGGAGACACAGGGCAAACTGCTGTCTCCATGACTGGAGAGGCCAACAAGCAAATACAGGAAGTTCTGGCTTACCACAGTAGAGAATTGCAAGGGAAACAGCTGCAAGAAATAGTGCTGAGGTGGGAAAACCTGAGTTATTAATGAATTGCTGGATGCTCAGTATGGACAAGCGGAGTTTAAAAATTCTAGGAGGACCTAGTCATAGGGGACCCTCCAAAATATTGTGAGATTTACCTCCAGGAGCATAACCAGGTTCCTATAGTAGATACGGAAGAAAAATCCTTGTACTTCCAGCAAGGGGAGAAGAAAGGAACCATTTTGAAACACTGTTAGCACTCTGTTCTTCTTAACAAGGCGTGCCTTCAGAGGTAACTAGTTAACCAGAGCATAATCTGCTGGGATATTATCAGAGACTAACTGACCTGGAAGACACAATATACCCCACTCCTGCTCCCTCTAGCCATGCTGTCCCACCTAAGGTTGGGGGGTGGTGGTGAGAAAAAAAACTACAAACACTTGTGAGGTACAAAGTCCAGAGGCAATGGTTCACTAAAGTACAGAGACCTGATGTAGGGATACAGAACACTTTCCCTCTTCCCAAATTTCATCACCATATTACTAAAGGCCTATTTAAAACAGTTCCTTTTATGTGAAAAATGGGGCAACCTCTTGTATTGTTGGTGGGAATGCAAATTGGTGCAGCCACTCTGGGAAACAATATGGAGGTTCCTCAAAAAGTTAAAAATAGAACTACACTATGATCCAGGAATCACTACTACGTTATTTATGCAAAGAATACAAAAATACTAATTTAAAAGGATACATACCCCTGCAATGTTTATACCATCATTATCTACAAATTAGCCAAATTATAGACACAGCCCAAATGTCCAATGATTGATGAAAGGATAAAAAAGATGTGTTTACACACACACACACACACACACACACACACACACACACACACACACAAATATTACTCAGCCATTAAAAAGAATGCCATCTTGACCTTTGCAATGATATGGATGGAAATAGAGTATCATGCTAAGTGAAATGTCAGAGAAAAATACCATATGATTTCACTCATATGAGGAATGTAAGAAACAAAACAAATGAGTCTGAGGGAGAAAAAGAGAAAGGCAAACCAAGAAACAGATTCTTAACTATAGAGAGCAAAATGATGGTTACCAGAGAGGAGGTGGGTAGGGGAATGGGTCAAATGGGTGATGGGAATTAAGGAAGGCACTTGTGATGAGCTCCAGGTATTGTATGTAAGTGTTGAATCACTAAATTGTACAACTGAAACAAGTATTTCACTGTATATTAACTGGAATTTAAATAAAACCTTAAAAAATAATCTAAAGAAACCAAACAAGTTCCTTTTACCTAGTACACAATGTCTGGCTACCAAGAAAAAATTACAAGGCATACTAAAAGGTAAAAACACAATTTTTAAGTGAAAGAGCAAACATCAGAACCAGGTATGGCAAGGATGTTGGAATTATCAGACCAGGAATTTAAAATAAGATTAATATGTGAAGGGCTATAATGGATATAACCCATGCTATTAACTAGATAGCATGCAAGAACAGATGGGCAATATAAGCAGAAAGATAGAATCCAATGAAAGAATGAAAAAGAAATGCATAAAAAAAATTGAACAGTAATGATGAATGCCTTTGATGGGCTCATAGCTGAGAAAAGAATTTCTGAACTAGAGGATATATTAATAGAACTTTTGAAAACTGCAAAGCAAAAAGAACACAGACTGAAAACAAAACAAAATATCCAAGAACTGTGGGACAACTAAAGAAGGTATAACATGTGTGTAATGGGAATACTAGAAGAAGAAAAGAAGAAATACTTAAAACATGCCTGAGAATTTCCCCCAAATTAATGTCAGACACCAAAATAGTCAGAGAACTCCAAACAGGATAAATGCAAAAACAAAAAACAAAAAAACCCTCAAACTATACCTACACATATAATTTCAAATTATAGAAAATCAAAGAGAAAGAATCCTAAAAGTCAGAGGAAAAACAAAACCTTTATGTAAAGAGAAACAAAGATAAGAATTAACCTGACTTTTGCTCAGAAACCATGCAAGCAAGATAAAAGTGGAGAGAAATATTTAAAGTGTTGAGAGAAAAGAACAACCAACTTAGAATTCTGTACACTGTGAAGTTATCCTTTTAGCAGTGCAGGAGAAATAAAGGCTTCTCAAATAAAAATTGAAGGTATTTGTTGACAGTAGATCTGCCTTGCAAGATATGTTAAAAGAAGTTGTCTAGAGAAAAGGTAAATGATATAGGTCCTTACACAGAGCATAAAAGAAGGAATAATGAAAGTAAAATAAAAACTTACTTTTCTTATTCTTAATTGATCTAACATATAATAGTTTGTTCAAAATGATAAGATCAACAGTATATTCATTATATATGCTTATGTATATATTTTATGTGTATATGTATCCTTATGTATATAAGTGAAATGAATGACAGCAGTTATACAAAGGATGGGAGGAAGGAAGGAATTAGGATAATTTTGTTATTACAAGGTGTAATTATAAGGTATTCCATTTGAAAGTGGACTTGGTTAGTTGTAAGTGTATATTGTAAACTCTAGGGCAACCACTAAAAAAAGTAAAACAAGAAGTATAATTGATATGCTAAGAAAGGAGAAAAAACAGAATCATATATATGGCTCAATTAAAACAAACAAATGGCAGAAAAAGTGAAAGATAAAAATAGGAACAAAGAATGGCAACAAATAGAAAACAGTATTGAATATGGGAGACATTAATCCAACTATATTAATAATCACTTTGCATGTCGATGGTCTAAATGCAAAATTAAAAGACAGAGAGTGTCAGAGTGGATTAAAAACACAACCCCACTATATGTTGTTTACAAGAGACCCCCTTTAAACATATAAATATAGATTAAAAGTAAAGGGATATATATAGAAAAACCTATCATGCTAACATTTATAATAATAATAATAATAATAATAGTAATAATAATAATAATAAAGCAGGAGTAACTATATTAGTTTGAGACAGAGCAGACTTCAAAGCCAGGACAGTTGCCAGTGCTAAAGAAGGACATTTATAATGATAAAGGGGTCAATTCTCCAAAAAAACATGTTTTTAACAAGCGGTCACCTAACAACAGAGCATCAAACTATGTGAGGCAAAGACTAAAAACTACAAAGAGAAGAAATTAAGCCCACTATCACAGTTGCAGACTTCAAAACCCCTATTTCAGAAATGGACACATACAACAGGCAGAAAATCAGTAAAGACATACCTAAACTCAACAACTCCATCAAACACTGGGTATAATCGACATCTATAGACTACTTCATCCAACAATGACAGAATACACATTCTTCTCAAGCTCATGTGAGACATTCACCAAGGTAGACCACTTTCTGGGCCATGAAACACACCTTAAAAAATTTAAAAAGGATACAAATTCTACAGTGTCTACTCTCAGACCACAGTGGAATTAAACAGCACACTTTGAAATAATGCTTGAGTCAAAAAAAAAAAAAAAAAAAAAAAAGAAAAGAAAAGAAAAGAAATAACACTTCAAGGGAGAAATATCCAAGAGAAATTTTGAAATATTTTGAACTAAACAAAAATGAAAGGGAGTAAGGGAATTGGCAAAATAGCTGAAGAGAATTAAGAAATACAAATTTCTAGTTATAAAATAAGTCACAAAGATGAAAAGTAAAAAAAAAAAATAGGGAGAGAGAAATTTCAAACTTTGAAATGCAGAGAAAACAGGGTTTAGAAGGAAATTTATAGCCTTGAACACTAAAAATAAAGATCTTAAATCAATCATCTGCATTTACACCTTAAGAAAAATAGAAAAATAGAGGCGCCTGGGGCGCCTGGGTGGCTCAGTGGATAAAGCGTCTGACTTTGGCTCAGGTCATAACCTCATGGCTTGTGGGTTCGAGACCCATATTGGGGTTCATGTTGACAGCTCAGAGCCTGGAGCCTGCTTCAGATTCTGTTTCCCTCTCTCTCTGAACCTCCCCCACTCACACTCTGTCTCACTCTTCCTCAAAAATAGATGAACATTAAAAAAAATTAAGAAAAAGAAAATAGAATAAAAGCAAAATAATTCAGAGTAAGCAGAAGAGAAATAACAAAAATTAGAGCAGAAATCAGTGAAACTGAAAATTGGCAATCAACAGAGAAAATCTCCAAAACCAAAACCAGTTCTTTGAAATGATAAATAAAACCAATAAGCCTCTAGCCAGGCTAAGTAAGTAAAAAAAAAAAAAAAAAAAAGAGAGAATACACAAATTATTAATATTAGAAATAAAAGAGAGGATATCACTACAGTTTCTATGCACACTAAAAAGATAATAAAAGAATACTTACAACAACTCCACACTCATAAATTTGATAACCTGGATGAAATGAACCATTATATTAAAGATGCAATCTGCTAAATTTCACATAAGAAGAAACAGACAATCTAGATAGGCCTATTCTATTAAAGAAGTTGAATCACTAATTAATAATCTTCTAGGGGTGCCTGGGTGGCTCAGTCGGTTGAGCGTCCGACTTCGGCTCAGATCATGATCTCACAGTTTGTGAGTTCAAGCCCTGTGTTGGGCTCTGTGCTGACAGCTCGGAGCCTGGAGCCTTCTTTGGATTCTGTGTCTCCCTCTCTCTCTGCCTCCAACCCACTCGTGTTCTGTCTCCGTCTCTCTCAAAAATAAATGAACATTAAAAAAAAATCTTCTAAACAGGAGGCACCAGGTTTGGATATATTCAATAGTGCATTCTACCAAACCTTTAAGGAAGAAATTACCCCAATTCTCTACAATCTTTTAAAGAAGATAGAGACCGAGGGAATACTTCCAAACTCATTCTATGAGGCTAGCTAGTATTAGTCTAATACCAGCCAAGCAAAGACATTAGAAGAAAAAACCTATACACAATATCTGCAAAAATCCTCAACAAAATATTAGCAAATTGAATCCAACAGTGTTAAAAAAAAATATACACCATGACCAAATAGGATTAATCCCAAGTATGCAAGGCAGGTTCACCATTTCAAAATCAATTAATATAATCCATCAATCACATCAACAGGCAAAAATAGAAAAGTCACATGAGCATATCAATAGATGCAGAACAAACATTTGACAAAATCCTACACCCACTGTGATAAAAACCCAGTAAGCTGGAATAGAGGGGCATGAGGGAAACATCCTCAATTTGATAAAAAATATCCACAAAAACATACATCCAATACATTTCTCAATGGTGAAAATTCAAAGCTTGCTTAGTAGGATCAAGTATGATATCCTCTCTCACCACTCCTTTTCAACACTACCTGACATTTTTAGCTACTGCAATAGGACAAGAAAAGGAAATAAAGGTATTCAAATTGGGAAGGAAGAAACAAAACTACCTTTCTTTATATATGACATGGTCATCTAAGTAAAACATCTGAAAGAGTCAAGAAAAAAACTTCTGGAACTAAGAAGTATTATGGCAAGGTTACAGAATACAAAGTTAAAATACAAAAGTCAAACATTTTCCTATATATCAGCAATAAACAACTGAAACTGAAATGAAAAATATATCAGTTACATTAGCAGCCCCCCAAATGAAAAACTTATATACATCTAACAAAAGCTATCAGACTGAGTGAAATCAATGAAGAATTAAATAAAGTTCCTATTCCATGTTTATACATAAGAAAAGTAAATATCATCAGGATGTCAGTTCTTCCCAGTTTGATCTATAGATTCAATGGCAATCTAAATAAAAATCCCAGCAAGTTGTTTTATGGATATTTACAGACTGATTCTACATTCTCTATGGAGAGACAAAGGATCCCAAATAGTCAACACAATATTGAAGCAGAATAAAGTTAGCAGACTTATACATATGGACTCTGATTCCCTTCTATAAAGTTATAGCTAGTGTGGTACTGGTGAAGGAACAGCAAATAGATGAATGGAACAGAATAGAGAACCCAGAAATGTAGAAACACATAAATATAGTAAATTGATCTTTGATAAAGGAGCAAAAGCAATACAACGGAGCAAAGATAGTCTTTTCAATAAATAGACTGGACATGTACATGGAACAACTGGACATGTACATGTGAAAAAAATGAATCCACACATAGACTTTACATCTTTCTCAAAAATTAACTCAAAATGGATCATAGAACAAAATGGAATATACAAAACTAGAGAACTACAGGATAACACAGGAGAAAACATAGATGAGTTGGGTATGATTAGATACAATGCTAGGGGTACAATCCGTAAAGGAAATAATTGGCAAACTGGACTTCATTAAAATTAAAAATTCTGCACTATGAAAAACAATGTCTAGAAAAGACAAGTCAGAGAATGGAAAAAATATTTGCAAAGGACACATCTGATAAAGAAATATTAATCAAAATGTACAAAGAAACCTTTAAACTCAACAATAATAAAACAAACAACCCAAAAAATGGGCCAAAGACCTTAAAAGACAACTCATTACAGAAGATATACAGATGGTAAATATTCATATGAAAAAATGTTCA
This sequence comes from Herpailurus yagouaroundi, assembly GCF_014898765.1. Taxonomy (NCBI): domain Eukaryota; kingdom Metazoa; phylum Chordata; class Mammalia; order Carnivora; family Felidae; genus Herpailurus; species Herpailurus yagouaroundi. Next base: position 42,058,640 of record NW_024412396.1, on the reverse strand, counting down.
ACATCATATGTCATCAGAGAAATGCAAATTAAAGCAATAATTAGATAACACTACACATCTATTAGAATGGCCAAAACTTGGGGAACCTGGCTGGCTCAGTTAGTGGAGCACGCCACTCTTGATCTCGGGGTTGTGGGTTTGAGTCCCACATTGTGTGCAGAGATTATCTAAAAAAAATCTTAAAAAAGAAAAAAAAGAATGGCTGAAATTCTGAACTCTGACAACACCAAATACTGTTGAGGACACAGAACAACAGGAAATTGCATTCATTGCTGGTGAGAATGAAAAATGATGTAGCCACTTTGGAAGACATCACAGTTTCTCAGACAATCCAGCAATTCTGCTCTTTGATATTTACCCAAGTAGTTGAAAATTTATTCACTATAAATTTATTCACCAAAATTTCACACAAAAATCTGCACATGGATGTTTACAGCAGCTTTGTTCATAACCGCCAAAACTTGGAAGCAACCAGATGACCTTCAGTAAGTGAATGGATAAATAAATGGTACATCCAGACAATGGAATATCACTCAGTGTTAAAAAGAAATGAGCTATTAAGTCATGAAAAGACACAAAGGAAGCTTAAATGCATATTATTTAGCAAAAGAAGCTAATCTAGAGAGGCTACATACTATATGATTCCAGCTAGATGACATACTGGAAAAGTCAAAACAATGGAGACAGGAAAAAGGTCAGTGGTTGCCAGGTACTGAAAAGGAAAGAGGGATGAATAGGCAGAGCACAAAGGATTTTTAGGACAGTGAAATTCTCTGTATGATACCATAAAGATGAATATATGTCAGTATACATTTGCCAAACACATAGGATGTACACTACCAAAAGGAAACCATAATGTGAATGTAACAAATCACTCATACATTGTTGGTGGGGATATAAAATGGTACAGTTATTGTGGATAATAATTTGGCAGTTTATCATAAAAGTAAACACATAACTGCTATATGACCCAGCAACTGTATTCTGGGTATGTATCCCAGAAAAACAGAAATTTCTGTTAATAAAACCTGTAAACAAAATTCAGAGTAACTTTGTTCATAAAAGCCAAACCTGGAAATGACCCAGATGTCCTTCAATAGAAAAATGGTAGAACAAACTATGATACATCAATTCCAGGGAATAATACTCAGCAATAAAAACCAATGGACTGTTGATTCATGTAACAATCGTTTGAGTCTCTAGGGAATTATGCTGAATGGAAAAAAACAATCAAAAAGGTTACATACTACATGATTCTACTTAGTTAAATTCTCAAGATGGCAAAATAGAGAAATGGAGGACAGATTAGTGGTTGTCAAAGATTTGGACAGAAAGGCTGGGTAGGAGATAGGTAGGTATGGCAAAAGAAAGACAACGGGAGAATCCTTGTGGTGATGGAATTGTTCTTTATCTTCACTGCATCAATGTTAATATGCTGATTTTAATTTTGTGCTAGTTTTACAAATTGTTCCCATTGGGGAAAACCTGATAAAGGTGCATGGCATTTCTAAGCAGTATTTCTTACAGTTGCATGCCAATCTACAATTAGCTTAAATAATTCCACCAAACATTTAAAGAAAAACAGACACCATTCCTCCTCAAACTCTTCCAAAAAACAGAAGAAAAGGGACTTCCTAACTAATTCTATGAGGCCAGCATTGCCTTAATATCAAAGCCCGACAAAGAACAAGATAAGAAAACTACAGGCCAGTGTCCCTTATGAACATTGATGTAAAGATCTTCAACAAATACTAGCAAAACAAATTCAGCAGTGTATTAAAAGGGTTATACACCATGACCAAGTGGAATTTATCCCTAGAATGCAAGGATGGTTCGGCATATGAAAAGCAATCAAGGTAATATACCACAGTTGTAAGATAAAGGAGAAAAACATTTAAATGTTTGGTAGAATTCTCCAGTGAAGACATCTGATACAGCCATTTTATATGTAGACAGGTTCTTGATTACTGATTGAATCTAACTTGTTACAGATCTATTTGGATTTTCTATTTTTTTCTGATTCAATCTGCATAGGGTTTGTGTTTATAGGAATTTGTCCATTTCATCTAGGTTATCCAATTTACTGGCATACAATGGTTAATAGTACTCTCTTATAGTACTTATTTCTATAGAATTGGTAGTAATGTCCCCATTTTTGTTTCTGAGTTTAGTAATTTGAGTCTTGTCTCTTTTTTTTCTTAGCCAATATAAGCTAAAAATTTTCAATTTTGTCCATCTTTTCAAAGAGTCAGTATTTGGTTTAGTTGATTTCTATATTGTCATTACATTTTCTATTTTATTTATCTCTGTCTTAATCTTTATTATTTTCTTCCTTCTGCTAGCTTTGGGTTTAATTTGTTCTTTTTCTAGTTAAGTTGTAATGTTATGTAGTTGTTTTTGAGATCTTCCTTTTTTTTTTTTTTTCAACGTTTATTTATTTTTGGGACAGAGAGAGACAGAGCATGAACGGGCGAGGGGCAGAGAGAGAAGGAGACACAGAATCGGAAACAGGCTCCAGGCTCTGAGCCATCAGCCCAGAGCCCGACGCGGGGCTCGAACTCACGGACCGTGAGATCGTGACCTGGTTGAAGTCGGACGCTTAACCGACTGCGCCACCCAGGCGCCCCTTCCTTTTTTTTAAATGTAAGCTTTTCCAGCTATAGCTTTCCCTGTTAGCCTTGCTTTCTCTGAATCACTTAAGTTTTGGTAGGAAACATAGAGCCAGAAGACAGTGGAATAATGTTTTTTTTATAGTGCTGAAAGAAAATAACTGTTGATCCAGAATTCTACATCTAGTGAAAATATCCTTCAAGAATGAAGGTAGAATGACGATATTTCTAGATGAAATAACTACTATGAAGAAAAGCTACTGAAGGCGTTGTCATGCTCTCAACCAATAAAACACCACAGCAGTGATCAACACTTAAATAAGACTTATTATGAATCAGTTGTTGTTCTAAGCACTTTATATGGATTCAATCCAAAAAGGTTGTTACTATTAACATGTTCATATACACATGAGAAAATGAAAACAAAAAAGATGTTAAGTAGCTAGTAAGTAGTAGAGTCAGAACTGAACCCAAGCAGTGTGGCTTCAGAGATGATGCTCTTAACTATTACTTGATACTATCTTGTAACTAACTTGTTATAAATTACAAGTTGTATAACTTGAGTTTATTTAGTTAATCAAATAGATAAAAACCATTTTAAGCAGATTTAGAAATTTAGAAAATTATTTTTATTTAATGCTGTTTTCTAGAGATGAAAAAATAGGAAGGCAAGGCAACAACTTGTATTACTTTACCTTGAAAAAAATTATATAGAATGAGCATGAAACACTGATTTATCAACAATAATCATAATAATAAACATTCTTTGAGTACTTACTATGTGTCAGAAGTTGTTTTGGGGTCTGAGGATGTAAAAATGAATGTGATAAAGCTCCTGTTCTTAAGGATTTTATACAAATTAGGTAATACAGTCAAATAAGTATATAATTACAATATAGCATGTGCTATAACAGAAGCATGTACAAAGCCCAAAGTACATACAAGGTAACAATGATATAAGAAAGGAAACATCAATATAATCATGGCTGTTTTAAGACAGTAATATTTTTAAAAGGCCTTGAAAAAAGGCCTTGCTCACAAAAAATGAACAGTTAGGAAAATATTCCACAATTTTTTATGCATGATACACACAGACTACTATCTCTGTTTTAAACTTGTAAATAAACTCTCCATTAAATAAGCAATGAACAGAAAGAAAAGCAAGTAGAATCTGTTACCATCCTGTGTAATTATTTTAATTTTCAAAGCCTTCAGCATAAAGACGATAGACTTCTTCCAAAGTACTTAGAATCACCTCCTGCTGATTAAATTTCTACTCACTCAATAGTCCAGTGCTCAGGAATTATGTGGATTCAGAAGGTAGAAGAGGAATTAATCCAGAAAAATCTTTCAATAAGACGGAAAGTGATATTTCTATACTGGATAAAAAAAGCTATATTGAACTTAAAGAGTTACCTTAACAGTTGCAAAGAACAAGTTCTCCAAGTAAACTCTGGGATCCTTAAGGTGAGGATTATGCCTTATTTTTCTTTCTATCCTTAGTATCCCTAATGGTTAATACAGGGCTTGGCAAATAGAGCATTATTATTTCTGCTCAATTAGATTTTTATTATAAAAGAATCAACAAGAGGTGAAGTTTAATTTTTTCTTGACCATATTCCTTGTATGCCAACAAAATGTTCTTTTATGTCCAAAGGCCACTGCTTAATTCCACAGAGAAAAGGGATCAAATGTGACCCTTGACCTCAGAAATGTAGATATGGTTAAAAAAAGAACAGCTTAAAAGAATCAATGCAAATTCCTTAAAGATCAGCATGGACTTTTAAATTTACAATTTCTACATGCTACTATAATTCTTTTTTGCTCTTACTGAAATTAAATGTTATAGTACATGTCACAGCAAAGAGAATATAGTAACTAATGACCCATTCACATTTCCCTGTAGCTGTGCTTCAAGTGACTGCCATTAATGGGATAGAAACCCTGTCTAAGTAACAGAAAGGACATTATGATTCATATTCCATGTGTTACCATTACATAGATATATTTAGTTTTGTATTCATATTGTACACAGGATGAATAAATGGCTATACATGATGATTATCAATCCCTAAATTATAATGTTGTAGTGTATTTTTAGATTGCTCAGAGATCAACTGTCTATTAATCAATGTCAACCTATTAAGTCAACAGGTTCTCACTAAGTTGATACTTCTGTCTTTAACTTAAATGATGTATGCTGTCCTCATTAAAGAAAATTTTAATCTAAGTTACTAAAACAATAACAAATAACTAAAACATCAGAGAGAAAGGATGTCAACATCTATGTCAGCAAAGGCACAGTTTTAAATATACTAACTTAAAACACTAATAATATTAATTTAGCTTTTTATGACCACACATAAATATGCCTATTTAAAAATTTCTAACATATGAGAATAACTTACTGAAAAAAAAATTCTGTTTACGGTTATTAAATTAGCATTTAATGACAATTAATGAATATTAATTGATGATTACAAATAATCACATACAAAAATAATTTTACATCTTAATAAACTGCACTCTTCTCTGGGTCAGGATTGACAACTTTTAGCATAATCTAATATTTTCTAAAAGTTTAAAGATAATATGTGAAAAAAAAACTTGAAGGAAACTGGTTAAGATTTATCTAGACAGGATACTAAGACTCTTAACTCTGGAGGGAAAAAGGGAGCAAATTTAAGTGTTATTGGCTAAAGTTTCTCATATTAATCAGACTATTGTAGTGATTAGTGGTATGGAATTAATTTTCTTTGCAACATGTTGGTGACTTTCTTACCTAGAGAGCATGCCCAGAGGTGTAACATTAAGTGATCCCATCAGCATTGCCAGGGCCATCCCTGGCGCTTCCCGTTCTATTACTTCTTTTGTGGCCTGTAATTAAAGATTAAATAGCAAACTGAGTGAAATAAGCCAAAAAGAAGGAATGCAGAGTAGTAAAGTTAACTTAAAAATAATGATAAATCATGCTTTCTATAAACCATACTCTGTATTTTCCCAAACATTGTATTTATTGAGACTCAGTTCTTTGGGACCTCTGAATAAAAGCTGACGACCAGGACATCCAGGGAACTTTTATATATTAGCAGACCTTTCTTATTTCTTATAATTCAGAGGTATTTGATGCAAGTCTCATCTAAAAACCTAAATTTCAAAATGAAATCTCAGATTGTTATAATAGCTCAATGATTTTCACAGTGCAAGAAATCTGGGTATTTTTCTTTGTCTATTACACATGAAATAATTAATCCCTAAAACCTGAGATCATTTTGTTTCTGTCCTAGCTCTATGATTTTATGATACAATTAAAAGGAACTCAGGAAGTACCAAGTTAACTTTCTCATGTTTTGGGTAGAAGAAAAACTAAATTTACCATCTTTCATATTTTCAATATAAATTATCTTAGTATTTTTAAAAACAATTAATGGAGTGATAGGTTTTAACTATACAATAGATGTTTTAAGATAGGGCATTTTTAAGACTGTGTAGTTAAACCTGAAGTGAATTAGACAGGAAAATTTCACTTTCTAAAGGTCAAAGTAGATACATATTTATCATATTGTGATGGTAAAGATATGTTTAACGCTCAAAGTTGGGAGTGAAATAAATGACTAAATGTATTCTTAATCCTGTTTCTACATATGAAGTAATTTAAAGTAATTGGGAGCAATACAGGAATAAAGTTTGCAAAATAAACTATTCCAGTACAGAAGAAGAAAGGCAAATGAAATAAAAGATAAATTATGGAGGAATATAGAGAAAGATTAATTTTTTAATATTTTATTAGAAGTAGAGGGACAGTACTAAATCAGATTGTAGCTCCGGCAAAATTTAGGTCAAGGACTTGGCAAAATAATTGAACTGTATCAGGTATCCCAGCATATGTCCACTGAATCCCAGCATAACGTGATATCTAACAATGGCAGAAATTTTAAAGGAAAATTAACACTACCATAATGTCTTTCAATAAAACCTGCCTTAAAAATAGAGGGCCAGCAGGCAGGAGAAAAGGAAATTCTTAAATTCCTAAGTTTGGGAGTTAATTACTTTTATTTAAATATATAGTTAAAATAATGCCAAGCTAGCATTATCCAGAATCTCTCCTTGGTTTTCCAAACTCAGCTTTCTAGTATGATTCTGAGGTCTCCTGAGAAGAAACACTATTTCCATGTGATAAACTGCTTTATTGATGTTTGTAACCTTTACTTAGAGACTGTAAATCTTAGAGTCTTAAAAATCAAGTATGTCATATTACTGAGAACAATCTTAAAAGAATTCTTTGGACAGGGCTAACATTTACTTCATCATCTGCTTGAAAAAGTCACATAAACAGTGTTCAACATTTAATGAATTTGGGATCCATATAAAGATGATGTACTCCAAAGTATAGTAGCATACATTATTTAAGGACAAAGGAAGAAAATATTAAAAAAGCTGAGAAGTCTTTCACTTAAACAGATACCTCAAAAACATTTATCCATCCACGCAACAAATATTTATTAAGCATCTAATATGCCCTAGGTAGTATTCTAGAATTGATGTTACAGTAGTGAATAAAACAAACTTCTAAGAGTGTGTAAATTCACCGTCACCTACCACATGAAAAACCTGATTGACAAATTTTAAATGAGAACTATCTACAAGAGATGTAATTCACTAATTTTTATAGATTCTCTAAAATAAGCCACTGGATTTGGCTGGACCACAGTGGTCTACCTACAATGCTTCTTCTCACTGTTCTAAGAATTGTTTTACTATATGCAACTGGATCCAATGAAATGGCTCAGTGAAACTCGGATTTATATTAGGAAGTATTTAAGGCCATCGTATACCACTTTGCACTGTGATCCTCTTTAGGAGGAGCTATATGAGAAACTTTCTCTCAAGTGTCATACTTAGGAATGGGTACTCCCCTGGGCTACCAGTTTTTGTTTGTTTGTTTGTTTTTAATTATAATGCTTATGAATCAGTTACCCTTGAGAAGAGTCAAATCTGTGTATCCTTTTTAGTAGAGGACACAACCTAATTTCATCTTATTTTTCCTTTCCTTATTTTCCCACATTTATTCTATTAAAAGGTCTATTTTTGTTTCATGTATTTGGGCAAACCATCCTAAATATCTTTTCAGAGTATTAATAAATATATGGATGATGAATGGATGGATGAATAAACGTATTCCTTACACAGAGGTCTTCATCTTTTTCTAAATGTAATTTAGGGAGGACAATTAAAGGTGAAGCCGTCTAGATAATCTGGGCCTCCAGACACAAATTTTACTTGTTTTAGAACATAAAAGAAAAACAGATACTTTGGTGATGCCACTAAAAGGCACTGGTGTCTACAGTGGTGAGTGCAGAAGTGTCACACTCTTTCTAGGACTAAACACAAACCAGCATTTTTGATTGGATACATACATTTTTTATCATTCTCTTGTTGAACAAAAATGAAACCAATGAAAAGAATGATAACAATATTAACTTCTGAATTCTTTGAAGGATGCGTATATATATATACACACATATATATGCATACATACACACAAGATATTTCTAAATAACACACAGAACAGTCCTTTTTTTACATCTATATCAAATATTATCTTTTCCATAAAACATTAGAGCCCTTCTATTTCCTTTGTATTTTCTCTTCCTCTAAAGCAGTTTAGTATAGCAGAAAGATCACCATCTGTGAAGTCAGACAGTGACACAACAGTTACAGTTCATGAGAGTAAGAGCTGGATGTATTGCAGCACCTAGGACAGTGCTCAACATATAGTATGTGTACTCAATAAATATTTGTTGAATAAAAGAATGAATAAATGAACCAATATAGGTTTGAAACCCAGCTTTATCACATAGTTGCTCTGTGAATTAGAACAAAATATTTAACCTCTTGGAGCTTCAGTGTACTTATGAATAAAATGGAGATAATAATGAAACATACCTACATCTTAGGAGAACTAAATGATACAAGTCAATAACCTAGCATAGAATAGGCATTCAATACATGGTAATTCTCTTTGTGCCTCTTCTTTCTAATCCACCTTACTTCCTTGCAGTTTTGATTGATTATACCAGTTAGAAAATAGGAAACATACAAAAATCCAGAAATGAAACCTAGAAACAGTGGTTGAGAAGCAAAGATGAGGGGAAAGAGAATGGAGAGCAAGAACCTAAATGTAAGAACACTGGCAAGTGGGAGGCAGGGAGCAGAATACTGAAATACTGGATCTAAAAGGAACAAGCAGCCAAATGAAGTGGGAGTTGGAAGGTGGACAACAGGGCAAGAGCCGGGTAAAAACATCTATAAACCATAAATGAAAAGGTACAAGAAGGTGGCAAAGAGCAATGGAATAAAACTTAATTTAGAGGAAATGAGAAAATTGTGTCTAAATTAGTAGATCATAGAAACAGAAGAATGGTTTTAATAAGTGTAGCTTTATCTGTGCCTGTTAATGAGTAGGTAACAAGCATTCATTATCAATAGGCTATTCATAATGAGTGGCAAAAAAGAATGCCATTAAAAGTTTGAAAATTTTAAATTAAATTGTTTCTAACTTTCTTATACATTATCTTTGTTTCCTTGAGCAGTAGGAGAAGTTTATATTCCTACTTCACATATAACCTTTTCTGAACTAGTGGAGTCCAAAATAATGAGGTTTAATTGGATTTAGCCACTCTCTTTAAATAAAACATTTCATATTTAACTTCTTAATACTTTCTAAACTATGAAAGTTGCTAAATACTTTCTAAACTATGAAACCACCTAGGGAAAACCACTTATTGTGATCTTTTTATCAAAGACACTTTTAAGACACATTAAAGTCAGAAAGTGCTTCATAGACTGTTCAAGTTGCAAAAAAAGGGTGTTATAAACAATAATTTTATAGCTCCGAGAACTTGCCAATGAAATTCAGATCCATTTTAATTTCACAGGAAAAACAATATCAAAAAATGTTATTGCTAACGGGCCATGTGGTTTAAATATGTACAGGACACATATTAGCTAAATGTAAATGTGCAGAAATTCCTTTTACTCATGGTGACTGTGAAAAACCACTTAGTATAGTGCTTTTCTTTATTTTTCTAGACATATTTTTATCAACAGAGCATAACCTATGTATTAATATCTATATGACTGTAATTTGACTATATAGATTTAACAAAATTTCCTAAGAATTACTGCAGTGCCCTCTGCTGATTAAATAGTCTTAAATAACAAAGAGTATCTTTAAAACTTTTTTTTTTTTTTTTTAACGTTTATTTATTTATTTTGAGAGAGAGACAGCGCGAAGCCCTATGTGGAGCTTGGACCCACGAGCCATGAGATCATGACCTGAGCCGAACGAAACCAAGTGTTGGCACCTCAAAATCTGCATTTCTCACTAGTTACTGGTTATGCTTGTGATGCTGGTCAAAGGACCAACTTTGAAGAACACGTTACAGATGGAAGGAATGCGGTAGATTAATGATAATGTGTACCACCTGATCTAATTTTCATGCTCACCTTGTATTCAACTTTGTAAAGTAGACTGAAATAAATATGAGGAGGCTTCATCAGAGCAAAATATAGACCTACTGAGAAGATAAATTAGGTAATAAATAGGCAGTTTAATGACAGCCAATTAAATTTACCCTACTTTATCAATTAAAGGGTAAACACATTAATTTTATTTTACACTTTAAAAAAGGGTTATAATAAACTAACAATTCAGAGTCTGCCTCTGTAAGTATCGTATGGCACACAGAAGCTATCTTTTAATATATATTTTTTTCCTTAAGACTACACATGATGGATAAAACTTGTACACGACTAACTCCTAGATATTCAAGAAGGAGCACCAGCTACAAATCTACTCCTTTCTCCTTTCATTTAAGAGACAGAGCATAATGGAAGCAAGAGGGACATTATTCTAAAGGCAGCCTTGAATTTATTCTAATTGATTAAAATATTCACTTGCATAGTTTAATTTTTTATTAGTTGCCTATACCTTTCAACCAATCATAACAAATCAGTGTATCATAACATGTGACTAAGTGGTTAAAAGCTACTGTTACAAAGGAGAAACTGCAACCAGGGAATGAAGGTACTTATCTGAGTTTTATTTGGAAGAAATGATCTTATTTATATACTTCTTTAACTCAAGAGTTTTTAGACTTCTTAAATATTTACATTTTCTTCCACTCCTGGAAGAGTGGAGATAATCTCATTTTGTTTTTCAGTTAAAGTTGTACAATGTTTAAGTAAGATCTGAGCATGATGAAAGATCAAAGGAGACAAAAAGCACACAAGAGTAAAAATTTAAGTACCACAGCAATGTCATCTTCCATCCCAATGAAGTGAGTATAAGATGCCAACAGCCCCACAGTTCAACTCAGTTCTCATTAAGTGTCACCAAGTTAACATATCACCAAGGTTTAAAGATAAGTATTTCTTATAACATGGCTCCCTAAAGCAAGCTAACCAGTTTATCTAGCTCAACAAAAGGATTTATTTTAACATTAGAGTAAAAATCAGTTTCTGGGCTACTGAGACTGTCTTCATCATGGGTAATTAAAGAATTTCCAAGTATTATTTTATGAAAAATCTCACCTTGTCTGCTAACATTTAGATTCCAACCAAGTTGTTAACCAATTTGAGAGTATATAGCAAATACTTCTTAACTTTACTTTTCTCTTTCCACAGTGAGTTATTTTTTCACATTAATTTCCTCCTTTAAACATTAACTTGATAATCAAATTATCAAACAAAAATCAGGGAACTCAGATGATAAAATTATTTTTATAAGAGATTTTCATGAGAATACTTATCTTCATATTCCACTTATATAAATAGCACTACTTCACATCTCATTGCAGGAAAAGGTGAAAGACTAGTGATACTTCTATGCATTATTAGTATTTTTATATCTGTAATATACATTTATTCACTTTTGGCATTATGTAAAAGACAATATATGTTTTTAAATTTAAAAACAATTTTTTAATGTTTATTTTTGAGAGAGAGAGAGAGAAAGAGAGAATGAGCAGGGGAGGGTCAGAGAGAGAGGGAGACACAATCCTAAGCAGGCTCCAGGCTCTGAGCTGTCAGCACAGAGCCTGATGCTGGGCTTGAAGCCACGAACCATGAGATCATGACCTGAGCCGAAGTCGGACACTCAACCGACTGAGCCACCCAGGGGCCCAAGAAAATAAAGTTCTTTATGGTAGATACATAGTACATATGTCTTTCAATCTATATAGAAAAAAAAAAAAATGTTACTCATTCATGCTCCTTTCCAAAAGCTGATTGTGTACATAAGGGAAGATATCCTGTTTCTCAAATCTGAAGAAAAATGAAGTTGAAAGATGATACAATTTGGGGCGCCTGGGTGGTGCAGTCGGTTGAGCGTCCGACTTCAGCCAGGTCACGATCTCGCGGTCCGTGAGTTCGAGCCCCGCGTCAGGCTCTGGGCTGATGGCTCAGAGCCTGGACCCTGTTTCCGATTCTGTGTCTCCCTCTCTCTCTGCCCCTCCCCCGTTCATGCTCTGTCTCTCTCTGTCCCAAAAATAAATAAATGTTGAAAAAAAAATTTAAAAAAAAAAAAAAAGAAAGATGATACAATTTATAATTGTACTATAAGGGGGCTGTCTGGTTACTAAACAGGTGAGAATATAGCCCAGTCTCTGTATTCCACCTACTCTGGAGTTGTTTTTTGTTTGTTTGTTTTTTTAATGTGGTTAGAAGTGTACAATTTAAACAGAAACATAACAGCTGCCTAAAAAAAATCTATACATTGAATTTCCACTTTACTAATGATCATACATAATTACTTGGTATCCCTAAAGCAGTGCAAGTTTTAATATTTATATCACAGTGTAACTTTAGGCTGTCCTTACACATCTTAATTGAGAATAAAAGAAACAAGCTCCTACTTTAGACCTATATGTACTGTTTGCAAATGGCTCACTGCCAATTGATTTTAGACAGTCTCAAACTTTGCTCTTTTGCCCTAAGGTATGATAATTCTCACTGTGGACTCTTTATAAAGTATCTACATTACGAACACATAATTATCATGTTTAAATTTCTCTTTCTACAAAATTAGGTTCTCACAAAAATAGTCACATGGGATAAAGTGAGAGGAACAAGACACAGGTGAAGTCAAGGAACTGGGATAAGTGGAAGAACTGCTGAGAAGAGAGAGAAAACAGGTAAAAACAGTTCCTTTCTGTTTTAATTATCATTATAAAGTGTTGTATTTTGTCATCTCATACCACCCTCAATTTTAAAATTAGAAGCCAACTGGGAAAGAAGAAAATGAGTAAGTCCTTCCTAAAAACAGACTAATCCAATATTTCTGTTATTTTGAGATAAACTTAACTAAGTTCCATTAGTAAATAGGAGAGAAAAATGTGTACACGTAAGTATTTGGAGCCTATGGCATGCTAGAGCTTGAATTAAACAAACTGCTCTACAGGTTTGCTCATCTAAAGATTGATTTTAAAGCTACTAACCTCTCATTTTATGATCGTCTCACTTTTTATTCATCACCTATAACCTAAGAGTCCTTCATTATTCACATAATAAGTGAATATCAGCTTATGTTTTTATTTTTATGCCTCTGGAAATTTATCTCTCAGGTTTCCATTTTTAAAAAGGGGTCATGATGTTTGTTACTCTTCTTATAAAACTAAAGTATTAACACTATAAAGTATTTTTAGCTAACTAAAAGGATGTCACAATATAATGCTAGTTATGATAACATACTCTACATTTAATTTATAATGCTCTGAAAAAAGCTTATTTCTCTACTACATTGGAGAGTTAAACATGAATATCATTTAACCACATAATTCAATAGTAGAAATATTCACATCAGAAGTTTTTATTTATGTGCTTTTACAAAACACCTACAGATATTCTCTATTTAAATAGTTAACATATTCCTATATTACATAATACAGAAGAGATTTATTACTTCTCTTTTGGTAAAATTCTATAACTAATCCAAAGCCACAGGGTAAATCAGTAGAAAACCTCAGAAAGGAACTCATACCTGTAGACTCCAATTCTGAACTTAATCCATTAATCATTATTATATGCTTTCAGTTTATAAGACATTGCACCCTATTCAGACTTAGGATTTTTTTCCTTTGCTTAAATACAATAAAACATATAAAATACTTAGTATCATTCCTAATACATATCAAGTGCTTAACAAATGTTGGATACAATTATTTGTACTAAGACAAAATCTGAAGTCATCTATGTTGTATAAGTCGTTGCTATAGTCAAAGCAATTGTGAAAACTGAACAGTTCTATCAGAAACAGTGTAGAACAGAAGCTAGGAGATGAATATGTCTGTTTGTAATGTGTTTGAATGATCATAAGATGTCTGACAAATGCAACATGCCAGCAACAATCTTTAAAACTTAATGAAGAATTGGGGTGCCTGGATGGTTCGGTCGGTTGAGTGTCTGACTTCAGCTCAGGTCATGATCTCGTGATCTGTGAGTTCGAGCCTGGCGTCGGGCTCTGTGCTGACAGCTCAGAGCCTGGAGCCTGCTTCGGATACTGTGTCTCCCTCTCTCTCTGCCCCTCTCCCGCTCATGCTCTGTCTCTCTCTGTCAAAAATAAATACACATTAAAAAAATTAAAAAAAAAACTTAATGAAGAATTCTCAGAGCAGTGGTTTTGAGGACACCAATTACCAGAAAGATAGCCTTGGACACTACCATAAATCTTTGGGAAAAGAATGTGCAAAGACTGAAAATATCCTTTGAAGGAAAAAGAACTAACAGCATCTCCTGATTTATGCTTTCACCCAAGTCCAATAGAAAACAGTAATGTAATTATGTACCTAAGCAAAGATGAAAAACTATGTCAGTAAATTTTATTAACTTAAATTTCACCAACGATCACACACTAAAACTTAAAGCTGTAAAAACAGTAGCTGTCAGGACAGGAATAAGACTCAGGATGGTGTAAAATAGGGTAACACAAAGAGGCAATGTTCCATTCACTTCAAGTTAATGTTATGCTGCTCATCTTAAACACAGGGGTCTAAACATACTCATTTTATTATCTATCTATTTCTTTATTTTAGAGAGAGTGCGACAGGGGAGAGGGGCAGAGGGAGTGAGAGAGAGAATTCCAAGCAGGCTCCATGCATGGAGCCTGACGCATGGCTTGATTCCACGACCCTGGGATCATAACCTAAGCTGCAATCAATAGTCAGGTGTTAAATCAACTGAGCCACCCAGGTGCTCCTTAACATACTCATTTTAAATCAACCATTATTATACTTCACAGTAGAAAAGTTTACTTTTTAAGAGCCTCTACAAATACAAGAATGGATAAAAATAATTTAGTGAGTTACAACCTAGGAGAACTATAAAAGGAAGAACACATTATTTACTAAATAAAATTGACATAAGTTAAATGAAAGAAGGTCTTTATGTTTATTATATTGGAAGAAAAATCTCTTAACAAGAACTTAAAAATGATCAGAGGCTTAATTTTTAAAAACTGTTGTAAAAAGCAGTGCAGCTATCCTTTGTCACTGAAAAAGTATAAACATAGGAATGCAAAAAAGATCATAAATAGAAAAAAAATCTTGAAAATTACAGTTCTTATATATACTCTAATTTCAAATATGTGTATATAAAAGAAATATTTTTTTCAAAGAGATTCCTCCAAGGAATCATAATTTTTATACACACATGCACACACACACACACACACACACACACTTTTTTTTTTTTTTTTTTTGGTATGGAATATGGGGCTGATATCTATGAATCAGGATCTGTAATTTAAGCTCTGAGGACTGAGACTTTCGGAACATTCATACTATCGTACTTAGAATAAGGTAGTTCACTATCCAAATGAAGCCTGTGTGGTGTGGTCTCTTTAAAGATTGAGATTTGGGGCGCCTGGGTGGCGCAGTCGGTTAAGCGTCCGACTTCGGCAGGTCACGATCTCGCGGTCCGTGAGTTCGAGCCCCGCGTCAGGCTCTGGGCTGATGGCTCGGAGCCTGGAGCCTGTTTCCGATTCTGTGTCTCCCTCTCTCTCTGCCCCTCCCCCGTTCATGCTCTGTCTCTCTCTGTCCCAAAAATAAATAAAAACGTTGGGGAAAAAAAAAAAAAAAGATTGAGATTTAAGAGAAGTCAAATAGAGTTGACCACTGGGCAAAATAATTATACTTCGTAAACAGAATAATGTATATGGGTGTGTGTACACATGTATACATGTCCTAGGATTGGGATTGAAGTTGTCAAGTTAGGGCCATAGGAAACTGAACAGCTGACTTTATTAGGGCAGCTGGTAGACGTGAGGAAGAAGTTGGTTGTATCCACGGGCACTAAACAAAGCCCGTCATCTAGTCAGAATGGGAAGAAAGGATTATCCTATTAACAGACACACGACACACATACCAACATACACACACTCCTGAGGCTGTTCATTTATAACCTTTCCTCTGTCCATGCTACCTTGATGCTCTAGGCCAATGATACGCTCCAGGAATTGTACCCTAAGTGTGGCTCAGGGTATGCAAGAGCCAAACCAAATTCACAAGAATCAACCAACAAAGGATATAAAAAATTCAGGCTTTTTTAAAAAAAATTAAATTCAGGTTTTTAAAACAAACCTGAAGGATTTGGTAACCAAGCAATATTGTTTTATATTAAGACAATCATGAGGTTTATTCAGGTCCTCTCCTCACATAAAAAACTGTCCAAGAGCAGAGGATGCCCAACGCAGGAACATTAAGTGGGGCAGGTGAAAACTGGCATTTTGCTCAAATCTGCAATAGGAAAGGTAGACTTCAATACCTGACAGAATTTGCCTCTAGGGAAAGGACAGAAAACAAAGAAATAGGTGTGGATGTGGAGAATGGCAAGACTGGATTCTGTCATGTCCTGGTTTCCCAGGAGTTTTTTTTTTTTTTTTTTCCATAATGCAAGTTGCCCAGAAGCTACGAGACATTTTGTAATTTTCTCTGAATAATTTTCAGATAACACAGCTGTGTCAAATTCTCTATCTTTTTAAGCTTTTTATATTACAAAATGATGGGTTTATGTAAGGAATATTTTCCTTAATCTTCCTGACCTGGCTCTGATCAGCAGCAATGAAAAGAAAACATCAAAGAGAAACAGTAGTTGTTTAAACTTGGAAGGAATCAGAAAAAAAGAATAAAATTATGATATAGCATTCATTTTCAGCATCTCAAAATAAACCTGGCCTAAATCAATCAGGGCAAATGTAGGTCTACTCTTAAAAGTTATTTATAAAAAAGGAGATTAAATCTGAGATATTCTTGTGTCATTGAGAGATAGGTCAGAAACCTAAGTAATAATTAATAGATATCAAAGATAATAGATATCAAAGATACCTATTATCTGTGAAAAGCAGTAAAGATTATTTAAGGCAAGGGATAAATAATAAGGTTTATTATCATAACTGAAAAGCAAGCTCAGAATTACTTAAGTGCTACCTCAGAACAATATGAGACACTATAATATTTTGAGTCTAATATGATATTAGGTATGACTATGGGCATAAATCTTTATTTTATTTTATTTTGTATCTAGAATTGTTTGTTTGTTTGTTTATTTATTTATTTATTTATTTATTTATTTATTTATTTATTTATTTATTTATTTTAATATATGAAATTTATTGTCAAATTGGTTTCCATACAACACCCAGTGCTCATCCCAAAAGATGCCCTATTCAATACCCATCATCTACTCTCCCCTCCCTCCCACCCCCCATCAACCCTCAGTTTGTTCTCAGTTTTTAGGAGTCTCTTGGGCGTAAATCTTTAAAGATAAAAGGACACTGCTTTTGGTTAAACTGTAGATAACTGCAATCTGAGACTCAAAAATGAGTGAGTTTTCAATCCCGGTATATTAAGATCATTCTATAGGTTGGTTTCAGTTTTTCAGTTAAGTAGAACAGTGAAATTATTACAAATGAGAAGTAAAATTATTATGTGGGAGGAGCAAAGCTTTTAATATTATTTTTATGTTAAATATATGCTAATTTCATTATGTGATAAGAGATTTTAAGAAGCTGTTCCCCAAAACATAAAAGTGTAAAGGCATGTGCAGTAAAAAAATTGACAATACTGAATACATTAGAAAAGAAAGTAATACAATGTGTAATTCAGTTTTGAAATATAATATCTTCATTCAAGAAAACACTTTAGAACTTTCATGTAACCCATAAATTTAATAGGTACATGGCATCCTAGGATTTGATATATTGTCCTAATGAATACAGTCTTAAGTGTCTTCTCAGGCAACATTTTAGAACAAGTTTCTGTCTTATATTATGAACCTCAGAGTAGACACTTCACATATTTACAACACAAAATGAAAATTTGTATAAAATAATTTACAAAATAACTTTTTCAATACTTTGAAGGTATTATTTTACTGTCTTATTCCAATGTTGTTTAAAAGCTTACTGTCATTCCTATAAGTGATCTTTTATTTATGGCTACTCTTAAGATCTTCTCTTTTATTTTGGTTTAGAAGTTTCACTTTTACATATTTATTTTATTTATCCTTCTCAATTTACACCGTATCTTGAGGATGTGTGGTTTCATGTTTTTTTAGCAGTTCAGTAAATTTACAGCCATTACCTCTTGAATCATTGCCTTTCCTCCATTCTTTCCTTTTGTGGCTTTGATGTAATGTGGTTTGGACCTTCTCACTTCTTCCTCCATACCTTATGTCTCATATTTACATAACATTTTGTCTCTATGTAGTTATTCCAATATGAGGTAATTTCCTCAGATACATGTTTCAGTATGCTAATTCTCTCTTCTGCTGGCCTAATCTGCTGTTTCATCTTTTTACAGATTTAAAAATTTTAATGTATATTTTCTCATTTCTAGGAGTCCTATTTTCTCCGAAATTGCTTATTCAAAAATAATGATCTCTTGCAATGTCTTTATCTTTGTGCGTCTTTGTTCTTTTGAAGATTTCATCATCAGTAGGTTAAACATACACCCTGGCTTGTCAGGGACAGTTTGATATACTTCTGTTGTGTCTGCATCCTGTCTGGTCTAGCAATAGTCCTAAACAAAAGTTTCCCAGCGTGAAAAATGAATGATAATAGTCACCAAATTCTTAGCTATATTATATTTTGTATTGGACAGTTCTAGTAGTTGTCACATTTTTCAGTCCACCTATTGATTAATGGTTTTGTTGATATTCATTACTTGATCTTAATCTGTTAGAGTATGGCTGACCCACACTGGGGAAAATTTCCTTTGGAGAAAATTTATTTCTGCTTCTACCTTTCATCAGAGAGTATGTTTAATCACTGACTGGATCCATTTTAGCCTCCCACAAGGATCTCACAGTCTTAGGGAATTCCAGGCTTAATTTTACACAGGGTTTTCGTCCAAGCCTAAGTGTCTCACCAACAGCACAGGTACAGCCATCTGTCCTCAGGGCTTCTCCTCCCTTTGCAAAGTCCAGGCTTCCTACAGTTATGCTTCCTGCTCTTTGCTGCTTTGACCTTCAACTCATGGTATTT
The DNA here is from genome assembly GCF_014898765.1 of Herpailurus yagouaroundi. Lineage (NCBI taxonomy): Eukaryota > Metazoa > Chordata > Mammalia > Carnivora > Felidae > Herpailurus > Herpailurus yagouaroundi. Next base: position 42,039,491 of record NW_024412396.1, on the reverse strand, counting down.
TGGGGGACACAATGAATCTAATGACTGACACTGTTTATGTCCTTTCACATAGTATGCCTCACAGGTTATTTCTTTGTACTGGGTCAAGTTTTTCTAGAGTGGGAAGGCTTTTTAAGTACTAAAACAACAATTATTCTAGGCTGTACCCTATTTGTAAACTGTTGTTATTCTCTATCAAATGAATGTCTTTTACACCATTACACTGAAATGTTTGATACACTGCAGATTGCCCTATAGAAAAATGGTACCAATTTATACTCTGAACAAAGGTCTTTTCACCCAAGCCTTGACACTTCCAGGCAATCTTTATCTTAAATAGTTATTTAAATGATGTGTACAAAGCAATACAATATTTTCAAATTTTACATTTCTTACCAGTTATGATGAACACATATTTAAAAGCAATTTGCTTCTTTCCCATTGCAAACTGCCTGAATATATCTTTTGCCTGTTATTCTATATTGGTGTCCATGTTCTTGCTGTTGAATTATTAAGAAATTTCTACATATTTAAAATATTAAACTTTAGCAGTTAAATCTCTTGCAAATATTAATTTTTAACGTATAACATTTGTAACAAGTTTTTGCTTAGTTGGCATTTTCATTAAAAGGTTTCCAATGCTTATTAACAGCGGGGGTTTCTATCAATGTTTTTATTTTATTTTCTTTGTTTTATGTCTTACCTAGAAAGGTTTCTCTTGCCTAAAGATAATAAAAATAATCTCTTAATTTTTAAATCATAAACTTATAGTTCTTAATGTTTAATTAAATGTTTTTATTTAATTAACTGTAGTTTAGTTTTGTGTTGTATGATCAATGTCCACCAAAATGGAGAGCCAATTTTCTCAACATCTTACACTGGCTAATCCTTCTTTCCTCAAATGTCTTGAAATGTCACATATATAATATGTTAAATTCAATTTTACACATAGGTATGTTAATAAAATATCATTTGGTGGCATTTATCTCTGACTTTATTTTCTTGTAACATACCAAATATTTTAATCACTGTGCCTTATATCATGTTTTTACATCTGAGTAAGGCTCTCTCATTGTTTTACTTAAGAAAAAAATCACAAGCTATACTCCCCCCAAAATCCATTGGGAATTATATCTCATTTATCTCAATTTAAGGTAAATTGACAATTTCACAAAACTATTTGCATCTAAGAATATGGCATAACTTCCAAGTCATTCAAGCTATATTTTATGTCCTTTAATAAAGTTTTCTTTATTCAGGTCTGACAATTTTTTTTAGTTTATTCTTGGGTATTATGAAGTTTACTTTTTTCTGCTATTACAAATGATCTTTTCCCATTACTTTTTCTAATGGTTGTTTCTAGCTTAAGTAATACTGGCATATAGATTTTTATAAAGGAAAATACCCTTTATTTAACCACCATGCTGAACTCTTCTTGATTCTAATACCCTTTGAATTGATTCTTGAGTTTTCTAAATGAATAATCATATCTCTTCTCTGGGTCACAAAGAGACAACTATCTTAACCACTGTCTCTGCAATAAATACCTCTTTGAAGTAATACTATTGCCTGGTAACAATGGGAAGCTTTCCGACTCACTGCCTTTATTCTCTTTAGGGATGCATGTACAATAAAAGTAAAAGACAGTAATCTCAAACCTAGAAATAATGACTGGGAACTCTGTTAACTCCACTTTAGATAGTTTCTTTCTAATTCATATTGATACAATATTCTACTTTCTTTCTTCCTTTCTCAACTCTTGCTTTTGGTGTATGCACCAACACACACGCACTTGTCTCATTTTTTTCCTCCCAAGCCAAAACCCACCTGCTTCATGACTAAATGTATAAATTTAGTGAGAGATAAAAATAAAATAAAAATAGTGAAATTCTGGAACAACAGAAAAAAGTCATAAATTTGAAATTAAAATGAAAAATAAAAGCTACTACCTTTAGTTTAGACTTGGTCTAGACTGTTACCAGTCTATGATTCTATGGATCATATGGATCCATATTCTATGGATCATATGGATTCTCCATGAAGATTTCGTCAATGTATTCATTTTCAACTAATACTAAATGTTTTTCTACAAGTTTGAATACTATAGATAAACTTGGATGTTATTTTGAATTCATTTTTAATTGCTGACATTGAATTCTATCATTTTTCTTCACTGTACATATTTTATATTTCAGTAACATATAGGATTTTGGAAGTTGGCTCAGGAAACTAACCTTTGCAAATTCCATACCCAGTTAGTCAAAAAGTGCTATTAATTTTATCCTCAGAAAGTAATCTATCCCTATCTACCCTTGTCTTCATTTAGCTACTCGGCATCTTTTGTTTGAATATTTTAATAACCTCCTGATTAATGTTATAGCTAAGTTTATGCCCATTTAACTCATTCTCTATTCTACCAAAAGCGGTCTTTGTAAAATGTAAATCTCACTACATTCATTGCTGTTTAACATCTTTCAAAACAATCTTTATTTTCTACTAGAAAAAAACCCAAATGCCTTTTATAAGACACAGCGTCCATCATTTGGCCTTACCTACCTCCCCAGGCTCTCTCTTGCCACTTCCCCTTCATATCCCTTTCTGCAGTCAGACTGATCTATTGGCAGACTTAAGATCTCAGCAATTGTGTCTTTACGGTTGTTTAATATATATTGGCATAGTCATAAAAACAATTACTGTATGTAGTGATAATGAAGAAACAACTACATGTATCAAGTTTATAAACATAATGTTGAGCAAAAGAATCCAGATACAAATGATAACACAGTATAAGATTTCATTTGCATAAAGCTTACTAAAAAACAAAAATAATGATGTTAAAAGTCAAAACTGTAATTACTCTTGAGGGTTGGGCTGTCACTAAAAGGGACACAAAAGGGGGCTCAATCTGGGATACTGATAATCTGGTTTCTTGATCTGGATGCTGGTCAGACAGGTATGTTCATTTCTTAAAAATTCATTAAGCTGTTGGCTATACTTTTTGTGTGCTTTTTGGAAATTTAAGTGAAGAGACAAACAATAAGAACAATAAAAACAACAGTTCCAATATTATTTCTTTGAAAATTTCCCTAAGTCCCTCAGGTGAACTTTATCCTGCTCCTAATATATCACAGACACACCATTACTATACTGATGTTCATGTTATAGTTTATTTATCCAATTCTTTCCCTTTCCTAACCATCCTCAACCTAACTAGTAACTTCCCTCAGTGCTAAGATCATAATTTTCTATACATGTGTCCCCAACCCCAAGCACAGTGCCTGGCAGTCAGTGAATACTCAATATTATTATTAAATGAGGATTTCTCAATTTCTGCACTATTACAATTCAGGACAGAAAATTTTTTGTTGTAAGGGCTGTTCAGGGCATAGTAGGATATTTAGCAGCATCCCTGACCTCTATTCACCTAATGTCAGTAGCATCCTTTCAGTTATAACAACCAAAAATGTCACCAGCCATTGCCAAATGTTCCTCAGGCACCAAAAAATCCCCAGGTTGAGAAACACTTACATAAATAAACGTTTCTGTGGAAAAATTCAAGCCAAGTGTTAAACGATTCACTTACCAAAAAGCTTTGGGCATGAAACGATTTGCATGTGAGGGGCAACTAAAAAAAGAACAGGCTCTTTTGAGCAATGGAGGGAATTAAGCTCTACCTATCTGAAAAAGTCTATAAATGCTTTAAATGTCTAGATAATCAAATGGTAATTCACATTAATTGCATGCAAGAATATTGTTTCTTTTGGAATTCGTATGTAGAAAAATGAGTTTGCCGAGCAAAAAAAAATGTATAAATAGGATTGTATATTTGGTATTTAAAAAACATGACTGCTAAAGTAGCTATGTATATTCAATGTCCTAATGATAAATTATTTTGTTAAGATTTAGATCTATGAATGGATCATTAATTCTGGAATATTAAGTTTCAATAATTTTCTATCCACACAATATTTAACATTGGCATCCCATAAGAAAAGAATAGTTATAAAATAAACCACTGTGCATCAGCTATGGAAGAAAAAAAACCTCATTATGCACATAACTAGCTTGATAGAAAATAATGCATTCGTACTTTATTAACTGCATGCCTTTGATTCAGGATATTTTTTTGAACTTGACCTTTGCTGTAGAGGGTAAGTAATGAAATAAATGAGTACTATTATGTTAATGGAGCTTGAGAAAAGAGAAAATAAACTGATTTTTATGTATATATAGTTTTTATTTTAGAGAAAGAGAGAGAGAGCACTAGGGGCAGAGAAGAGCAAAGGGAGAGAGGGAGAGAGAGGGACGGGGGGGGGGGGCCGGGGAGAGAGAGAGATAGAAAGAGAGAAATAATCTTAAGCGTGCTCCATGCTCATTGTGGGGCCTGATGCGGGGCTTGATCCCACAACCCTGGGATCATGACCTGAGCTGAAATCAAGAGTCAGATGCTAAACCGACAAAGCCACTCAGGAGCCCCTAAACTGGTTTAGATTTATGATATAGTCAAAATGATATAGTTAAAATATAAATCTCATTATGCCAAAATTATTTCCTGACAACCAATTTCTTAAACATCTCTTTGTAATTAGAATCAACTTTCAAGAATTGGCTACTGAGCCAAAGAAAACAAACAACAAAAAAAAAAACAGGCAATTTACAAAAGAAGAAAAAACTAGACAAATACAAGAAAAGTGTTTAATTCATTGTTAGTCTACAATATGCCAATAAAGCCAAATAATTTTCATCCATCAAGCTGTTAAGATTAGAAATAATGAATGTTTAATTCCAAAAACTGGTAGTATGAATATATAAATTTATACATATATTCCTGAGGTCAGTTTGGCGGTTATGTATTATGAGAATTAATTCTGAATCAGTTATTCTATTTGAAGGAAATATTTCTAAAGTTATAATCAGAGATGTTTTTGACAATTTATTTATAAAGAGAATGTCTATGATGCGAAATAAAAAGAGCCTAAATGGTTAATAACAAGGAAATGAAATTAATTATAGCTTGCTTATACTCTGTAGTGATTGGCAAATCTCTTTTTTTTTTTTTTTTGTAAAACAGTTGTTAAATGGAAAAAAAGCTTAATTTATATAAAAAAAGAGTGGTTAAAAAGCAAGGGCTATGGTGTCAAGACTATCTAGATGAAATTCTAATTCTATCACCTTCTACTAGCTCTGTGATGTGGGTTATTTCATGATTTAATCTTTCTAAAACTAATTTTTTCACCTCTAAAGTAGTACTTATTCTGTAGGTTTGCTGTTAGTATTAAATAAGACATTACATAAAGTGCTTATCACAATGCTTGGAACGTAGTAAGTACACGGTAAATTTTAGTAGTTATGATAACAACTAGAAACCCAAGATATAAACCTGTATATATGATGGGTTCTCAATATGAAAGCTAATGAATTAGTCCCAGATAATAATTATGTATCAATTATTGGTGATTTTCATTTACTTCATTTTGCTTTCCTATATTTCCCAAATTCTTTTTTAGAAAAAAACCCATATAATCAGAAATCTATACTCAGAAAAAGATAGGTGTTGTTTCTTTTAAGGCTATTCATATAAGGCAAGATAAGTATTTAAAAATCCCTACCTTTTCCTTCCCCTAAATGACCATATACTCTTCTCATCTTTAATCTCATCTATAATACTTTACAATCTCATCTTTATTACTGTGTCACAATAAAAAGTCATCATTTTATGCTCTTATTGAACACCTATTACATGCAAAATACTGTGTTCTTAATATTCTGACGCTAACTGTGAAGTATGAACATTTGAAGACAGATTTTCTTGTTAATAACATAAGAGCTTTCTGCAGATAGTCTTGGGTTTTAGTTTTTAGTAACTAACCATAATGAGAAGCAAGATATCTGAAAAGGCTTTTTGCCTTTATCTCCTCACAAGAATGATCTTAATTTTGATCAGAAGGCATTAAGTTGAGAATGAGAAAACATAAATTTAACTTACAAAAGATACTTTCTTTCAGAATATTTGTTTAAGATGTCTATAATGGGATTATTACTTCTAACTGCAAAGTAAATACACATTTACTCCTATAATATAGCTAGGAACAAACCAAAGAAAAACTGATTCTTGAACACCTGAGATGTTTTTATGCTGCTGATAGGAATAGAATATAAACTCTATTTCTTCATAAAAACTAAATATTATAAGAAATCTAAAAAGTATTCAGAGACAAATACAAAATGTTTGGGAGTGGTTTGTATTTTGTAAATAACCAAATATCTAACCAGTGAACTTTTCAAGAATTGATTTTGATATTCATGAAATTACATACTATTAAACATACATAAAGGATCTTTGCATCAAATAGCTTCCAGAGCTGAGGCAATTAACTTTCCCTCAATGATATATCTCACTCCATAGGACCTCTTGTACCACAGGTGTACTAGGTTAATTTTTTCCAGCAACACTGAAATATCTGATGGACAGAGAGCAAAAAGGAGAAAATGAGATGAGGGGATGTAGAGACTAGTTATTAGTGCCTGCTATTGTCATTGTCTTTATTCAAAACTGAAGGAGTAAAACTATCTCCACAAAATGTTTGTATCAGGAAGTTACAACTTCCTTGTAAGGTCCTGAATATCTTCCACTGTTCTTCAGGAGTGAAAAGGAAAGAATGACAACTTGTTTATTAGGCGTGGTTGCCTACAAAGAATCTCCTGATTGCAAGGAAATTTAGAGGATTTTGTTATTCAATGTACAAAAGACTTGAGTCCTATAGGGTAAGAGTGTGTTAACAACACTGTCTTTTCAAGTTAACTTTCATAAAAAAGAAACACATTATACAACTTTCAGTTTAGCTTTTCTCAAAATAAAAACAGGATTTCAGAGATGAAAAGAAGAAGTATATTTATTACTAATAAAGTAAATTTAATAAAATGTTACTCATATTTTCCTTTATCTCAGATCTTATACCTTAAAATTTCTGCATAATCTTTATTTTTCACAAAAAATGTTTTCCAGAATAAATACAAGTAAGGCAAAATCTTTTAAAATTATTCATTTTTTTTTTTTAGAAAACAAGTTAATTCTGGATGTAATTTCTATTTTAGTGCTTCTCTACTGACATGAGAACTTTGACCCTCCCTCAGCTATGCTGGTAAGATAAACAACTTTAGTAGGACATCAGGAGATGAGAGGAAAAACAGGTTACTAAAACTTTCTTAGGCATAGCACTTTAAAGAGATTCCTTTAAAGCAATCATTGTGAATTAGTGAGCAGTAGGAATGAAGCTTACTGCTCTCAAGTATGAAGGCACCCATCAATATAGGGAGAACAAATAAATTCCTGATTCAAATGGCTAATTAACCAAATTCATGATAAAAACTAATGAATAGGACTGAAATTCTGACACCAGGAATTCAAGTGAGGTTTAGTTGACAGCGAGTATAAATTAAATTCCCAAACATTTTCAATATTGATATACAGCTGGAGAATACCTCATTGTGCTTGCAATAACATTCAAGAACAACCTCCTGAACATTAGTTATCAATTTTTCTCTAACCACTTTCTATTCTTCCACTACAAAATTAGTAACATCGGGTTTAGATAATGCTGTTTATTAACAGTTACCAATGAATCACTAATCTGCCACTGAATACTTCAGGTTTTTAATTAAAGAGATTCTTATTGGCATTTAAACTATTACCAGAGTCCTCCAGTTGTGATGAGGCATAAATTATAGAACATACTCTTATTCCTGAATCACAGATGCTTAGAATTTCCTTATATACAATTACTCTGATTTTGAACGTTTTCACTGAAGAACTAGAAGAAAATAACAAAATTTTGAAATGATGTTAGAAATTCATTGTTTTGTTAAATGTCTCTTTCCCTCTCTTGGGCCTTATCTTTGTGTTATATACTCCTAACAGACTACATAGCATAGAACAAGCCTGTTTAAAATAGGTTCTGAGAGAATTATTGGAAGTAATGAATTAACTTTTCTCCTATGCTTATAGAACTAATTCATGTACCACCCTTGGGAGGATTGAGAAGTCACACAAATCATTTTCTGTGTTTGATAGTTTAGATGAGAAACCCTGGTTGAGAAAAGCAAGACAAAGTAGGTAAAATCACCAAAAAATTGTTAACAAAGTGAAAACATTATCACCTAATGGATTGAAAGTCTTCCTTCCAAAATCAATATTTTTGCTTACTAAACTACTCCAGTTTTAAACTCCTTGAAGACAAGGACCAATTCTTCCCAACTTTTTAACTCCTGTAAGGTCTAGGACACTATGGTACAGAGTTCAATTTAACTCACACTGTGTTTTACCAGTGGATTAAACACACACACATGCATATACATAGTGCCTAAACCATTATCTCCAGCCTAATGAGTCAGAATCTTTGGTGGGGTTGGGCCTAGCAATTTTTTAGTAAAATCTCTATAGGTAGAAAACTGTGTGTCCAGAACTGAGTACCACTGAATTTAAAATGAATTCCTAATCCTATTGCTGGTTCCTCTAAACTTAACCTAGCTCTCTCATCTCAATCCAGTTATCTTCATTTAAATACCTACTTCTTTACAAGTCTGCATTATTCCATTTCAAAGACATGCCATCATCTGTCCTAAAATTGGTATATTTTTTTTGATGTTTATTTTTGAAAGAGACAGAGAAAGGGTGAGAGTGGGGGAGGGGCAGAGAGAGGAGACACAGAATTGGAAGCAGGCTCTCCAGGCTCCAGTCAGCACAGAGCCTGAAGCAGGGCTCGAACCCACGAACTGCGAGATCATGACCTGAGCAGAAGTGTTGGCTTAACTGACTGAGCCACCCAGGTGCCCCAAGATGGTTTATTTTTTTTTCAACATTGTTCAGAATGATTTTTTTTGTCTTTCAAACATCCAACATCTGTCCAATTTCATTCTCCCTTTCATTCTTAGAACATAAGGTCTTCTAAATCTCACTTGGCATTCTGTGTCTTTCTAAAAGTTTATAATTTTTTGGTCCTAATGCAATATCTTGGACTTATCCATCTTTCATGTTACTTATATAGTTTCCCTGAGGTCTTTAATTTCCTCTTAGACAAGAATATTAAAAGCTAGGGAGTTCACTTCTAGGTAAATACCCAAAGAATGGAAAAGAAAAACAGACATTGCACACCAATGTTCATAGCAGTAATATGCATAATAGCCAAGAAACAACTCAAGTGTTGTCTGTCAACAGATGAATGGATAAACACATTGCAGTATATACATAAATGGGATATTATTAGTCTTAAAAAGGAATGAATGGGTATATGCTACCACATGGATGAACCTTGAAAATACGATGTTTAGTGAAATAAGTCAAACACAGAAGGACAAAAATAGTATGATTCTACTTATATGAGGCACCTAGAATAGACAAATTCAGAGACAGATATTAAAACAGGGGGAGTGAGGGGGCGCCTGGGTGGCGCAGTCGGTTAAGCGCCCAACTTCAGCCAGGTCACGATCTCGCAGTCCGTGAGTTCGAGCCCCGCGTCGGGCTCTGGGCTGATGGCTCAGAGCCTGGAGCTTGTTTCCAATTCTGTGTCTCCCTCTCTCTCTGCCCCTCCCCTGTTCATGCTCTGTCTCTCTCTGTCCCAAAAAATAAATAAATGTTGAAAAAAAAAATTAAAAAAAAAAAAAAAACAGGGGGAGTGAGAAATGAGGAGTTACTGTTTAATGGGTATAGAGAGTTTCTGTTTTGGATGATGAAAAATTCTGGAAACAGATAGTGGTAATGGCTGTACAAAATGTATTAATGCCACTGAACTGTACACTTAAAAATGGTAAAAACAGTAAATGTTATGTGATGTGTATTTTGCCAAAATAAAAAAAATAAAAAGCTATTGAAATGATTTTCTTGACTTTCTTACAGCAGCCTTTTTCTTGATACTAGTTTTATCTCTATTGTTAAAGTAAAAGAAAAAAACAAGTGTCCATACCCTTTTTCTATATTCTCTAAATTTATCACTCTCTTTTTAGCTTTTGCCTTTTCCTTTCCATTTCTTTTTCATAAAAATAAAATAAAATTTAATATGGAGACTCAGAATATTTCACACTTCAAGCACAATGATGTTGTGGATACATATAAAGAACACTTAAAATCTACATACACACCACATGTGCGTGCGTGCGTGCGCACACACACACACACACACACACACACACTTGCATACATACATATACACCCCACTTCTAATCTCCTCAGACTCTTGAATTGTTTGCAAATTTCACCAAAATTCTTCTCCACTTCTTGTTTGGTCTTGTTTTTCATTGAAATATGAGTAAATAAGACATCAAGCTTCACAGTGCAGATAATTTTGTATTTCAAGTTCTTCTTAAATGCCAAGTACTTAGCAAATAATGGGGAAATTCAATTTAAAGTTTACCCACACACAAGAAAATATAGTTTAAAAGGAGGGAAAGATAAATACATCAAAAGAATCTCTAAAGAAGTGATATTACATAAATTATGGGGTGGCTGAGAAATGATATTCTCAGAGGAAAAAATGGAGCAGTGGAAAGCTACTTTAACTACAAAGAATCATAACTAAATTTATTATTTTTAGAGATGACACTTTTAAGTTTCAAAAAATTCTTGTATCTTACTGAAAAAGAAAAATTAATAGGAGTAACTCATCCTCATGAAGCCCCAGAAAAATCATGGAAAATAAGTTATGAAATAAATTTAATATATGGAAAATCACTGAAAGATCCTATATACAAGAAACAAAAGTATACAATATATGATATCAAAGGTCAACTGAGGCAAAGATGATAAATTATTTGAAAAAAAATCTATTGTTAAATAAGGGAAAGAATGTGGAGTTGTATAAAAAGGCAGAAAGGATGGTGATAGTGAGTTTAAAAGTCAGTTTAGGAGTAAACTGGATTGGACTGTTAAATAGGGAAGCATTTTCCTATTTCTAAGATATGTTTGGACAATACGTAGGCAACACTTTTCTTGGAAATAAAATCTGATCAGGGTTACAAGACAACAGAGGAACAACGCCAGTGATTTACCAGATGCAGAAAAGTATAAAGGAAGTAATATGAGCCGATCAGCAAGTTGCAAGTCTGATTACATAGGAGATGAATGCAATGTCTTTAGTTAATTAGTGAAGCAGCCATGGCAGCAAATAGGTAAAGGAGACAGTAGTCAAGCAACCTCAGTCAGCAGTCCAACTTAGTGGCACAAGACAAGTGGAGATAGTTAGCAGAAGTGCTAAACAATCTGAACCTACTTATAATATCACAGGCATAAATTGGGCAGGACAAGATCAAGCAGGCAGATAGCGTAGCACTTGGAAGGCCATGATATAGGAGAATGGTAGGAGAGCAGATAGACAATGCTGGGTAGTCTAAAATGCTAAAATAGCAGATGGATATGGCAGTATCAGGCCATTTCCTGATAGACAAAGTACCAGTAAGTGAAGAATGCAAATCATTCAGCAGATGCATAAAAGTGGGGCAAAAAGTAGAGGCAAAAATCAAAGGCAGTCAAAGCAATAAGACAGAACAGCAGAGAAGCAATGACAGATCATCAGAAGCAGTTGTGTAGGGTAGGAAAAGCTCTCAGCAGGGAACAAAAACACCATTCAGGAAAAGATGAAATTGAGAGTAAAGCCAGTCTCCTGAATTGGGTTTCTTCCATCTAGGAAACACTCATCAATAAACTGCATATGAGAATCCACAAGAGAACAGCACACAAATGGAAATAGCATATGAATCTGAACTCTATTGCCCAGGGATACAGAATGATCCTAGAACATAGATACATAACAATCCACAAGGAAATTAAATGGATGGGAAAAATGGGTCCAAGCATTCTTTATGATGATAAAAAAAAAAACCAAAACACTAAAAATTATTAATCTGGAAATGATTGGCTGGGATTGAAGTCTTCGCTTACCCCTTTCTGGAGCCCACAAAATGGGAATGTTGGGAATTTCTGCAGCAGAAAAACAGAAGAGAAAAGGGATTTCTGACTCCCAGTTTGAGGAAAGCAGGTCAAATTTAGGGCTGTATGAACTGGTTCAGGGAAATAAGAACCAGCCTGAACCTTCTCCATTCCTCAAAATCAAGCAATTTCTGAGGTTTGGGAAAGGTTTAGGAAGCCCTCACCCCATCATTTCCCACAACCTCCCCTTTCACACTTACCTCCAGTGCAAACAGTTTCCAGCAAGGAGGTACTTGGGAAAACTCACTCCCATGTTTATACCATGGCAAAATTTGAGGATGGCCAACTAATGATACTTTCTGTGTAGGTCAACTTTCTGATTCAATGGGATCCCTGCTATTCGTGAATAGGAAGAGGGGATAGGTTACTAGAAACTACCTACCTCTTTGAAAGTGGATGAGGAAAAAAATCAAGGGCAGTAATACCAATAAATAAATAGTAATACCAGTAAATACGTTGGTGATCTCATCAATCGTCACAGATTTTAAGTCCCTCAAGATGCTGATGACTTTAAAAAAATAGTATCTCCAGTCTAGACTTCTCTGCCAACTTAACATCTCCACTTGGATAGTTCATTTCCATGACCAAATTAAAACTGACGTTCCTCATCAAATCTACCCTTCCCACAGCATTCTCCATTTCAGTAAATGGCAACTCCATCTTTCCAAATGCCCAAGTCAAAATCTTGGATATTATACTTGACTTCTCTCTTTCTCTTATTTTATCTGTTATCTCTATCTTCAAAATATATCAGTAATGTATTTCTCACTACCTTCACCTCTATTATTGGTCTAAGTCACTATCATTTTTCACCTGGATTATTTCAATAGTCTCCTAAATTATTTCCCTATTAAAATATAAGTCCAATCATGTAGTGTCTCTGCTCAAAACTCTCCATTATCCTAAGGGTGGCATACAGATTCTACATGATCCATGGCTTGCTCCCTCTGCTCATTTATGTCTTTGCTCAAATGTCACCTTACCAATAAGGCCTTCCTTGACGGCCTTTTTAAAATTACAACTTTCTTTCCTGCCTGTGCTGTGCTACCTATTCACCTTTCTTGGTTTATTTTTATCCACAGTACTTAATATCATCTCTAATATTACACATCTTACTTGTTTACTTATATTTGTGTCACCCACTAAAATGTAAATTTCGTAAAGGCAGAAACTTATGACTTCCTTGTTTACTGCTGTATCCCCAGCATCTTGAACAATGTCTGGCATATATACAGCAGGCACTCAAGATATAATTGAATCTACAAAGTGTTAATTTCTTGTGAGGCATCTCTGTTCTCTGTCTTAAATTCTCAGAGCATTCTTCTGAAAGCTCAGATACTATGAACCTTTGATTAACAGAGGAGATTCTGGCACACTTTAGGGGTTGGCAAATCATAGCCAATGGGACAAATCCTGCTAGCTGTCTGTTTTTTGCATTGCCTGCAATCTAAGAGTGATCTGTGAATTTTTAAATAATTGAAAAAAAATTAGAATAATAATATTTATATCATGACATGATAAAATTATATGAAATCCAATTTCAGTATCCATAAATAAATTCTTACTGGGGCACAATGAGGTGCATTCATTTATACTGTCTTATGATGGCTTTTGCGCTACAGGGCTGGCAGAGTTGAGTAGTTATGACAGAGAACAAAGAACCCACAAAGCCTAAAGTATTTATTGTCTGGACCTCTAAAGAATACATTTGCTGACCCGTGTCCAAAGGTATTTTATACTTAGAAGGCAAAGAGTAATAACTAAATTTTGAGCAACACTAAACTAGAGCATTGTTGTTAAATACTGTTGCTGCTGTTGCCCAAGATACACCTAGGAGGGAAGATACATTTATACTAGGATTTGCTTTCACATATATAAAAGTAACCTTCTCATTCTTCTAAATGTTATTAAATAACATTAATGACTATTAATAGTCATTCATTTATCTATCCCACAATAAAGCAGCCTCATCTTAAGGGATAGAGCATAGTATAAGTAAGACAAAAATGGCGAAAAGGAAGGGAACGAGAAAGTAAATAGGGCCCACAAATAGAGCTCATATCAAAGTATCACATAATTAACTAAAACCCTGTTTAACATACCCTGATTAACTATAGTGGGAAACACTTAAATTATACCAATGACATCCACCACTACTTTAGGTATCCACCTAAATTATACTAATTATATTAGGTATCCACCTAAATTTAGGTATCCACCTAAATTATATATCAAAGTATCACATAATTAACTAAAACCCTGTTTAACATACCCTGATTAACTATAGTGGAAAATTGTCATGATGTGAATCTTTTTTGAACCTCATCAATGGGGGTCATACTGAACTGACCTTGTTATAATGGGGTCTCCTAAATAACTGTAGTCTTAAATCATTACAAGCGAGAAACACATTATAATAAGACTCCATTGGATTTATACAATATTCAAAACTAATAGTTATTTTCTCATTGGTTCAAATGTCTACATTTTGTCAAAAAGTATTTTAAAAATTTGCAAAACTCTATTCAAAATCACCTCCTAATCACCTGACTCATCTTTCCTTACATAAAGTTTCACCCTAAGGATTATGACATGCAAGTATATTATAGTATATGCTGCAACCAAACTTACGGAAAGGGGTGAAAAAGGTGAGGGGGAAACACTTAAATTATACCAATGACATCCACCACTATTAAAGGTATGCTACCTTTAATCTTCATAAAGAAGTATAATTTATGTCCTCTTACATCAGTTGGTCGTTGCTGCACAATCAACTGCTTCTTTTGGATTGTTATCTTTGTGAAACTGACAACAGTTCATTTTCAAAACCCAACCTTTCAATACCGTTACTGCTTCTATCTTCCCAGCATTTTTTAAAGGAATTTGGATTCTCCCCCTAAATTCTCACTTATGTGTCAATCATTAATGCTTATCTGAAATGATTACTCCTCCCACTGGGCGTTTGTCCTCTACTCTTTAATAGCAGCCGTGTTCTTTCCAAGTTCTAATACAAGAAAATAATACTGGTAAAATTATTAGAATCATTCCAAATAGTTTATTTGTTATCTGAGTCCACTTTCTGACTCCCTAACAGTTTCTTTTTATGGTAGGCAATATGTTGGTATGTCAATGGTATGTTTCCAAGAATCTCAGAGGACTTCACAGGTATAAATTCATTTGTTGTCATTTTATTATATTTTGCGTGAAAAGCAACATTAAGTCTAAATGGAAGTCTAACACAGAGAGATGAATCTATATTCTTGACCAGACAATGAAGAAAGGGATATCCTAAAAACTTCTTTCCTGTAACTATATCTCTAGATAAATATGCTTTGGGCATTTTATATTTGTAAAATATTCAATGATTTTTTTTTTGTCATTGTCTTAGTATATATTTTGTAAAACTAAAGTATTCTGCTATGCCAGCATATGCCATTTTATGACAGTAGCCTTGTAATGGTAAGTTAGAAAGATGATTTCAAGATTTTATCACTCTGATAAATTCAAGGTAAAAATCAACATTTAGCATGTCATCTCTATTTCTTTCCTTTCCCACAGTTACATCAGTGTATATTTTACGTCCTATCTTGCTTAATTTTTTCCCCTGGAGAAAAATTCTTTCAATATTTATTCAACCATCATCTACTTATTTTTAAGCTACAGCTCTTTATATTGTAGGTGATAACAGCAAATATTTATGTAGTAAATAAATATTTTTTCGTGTTTTACTTATGTTAATTCACATAATATAACTATCCTATAAGGAAGTAGTTTTATTCTTTCTATAGGAAGGTAAGTAAGTTGTATAAGGTCATATACTAGTAAAAGGTAGATCTAGGATTCAAACTCAAGTAGTCTGTGCTCTTAACTACTATGTTATGCTGCCTCACAAATGGTTATGTGGGCAACACTGCTTTTCTAGTAAGAGCTCTAATTAGATACAGAATTTTCCATAATAAATATATTTGTATTTATTTGTATGTTTTATTGATAGCATCTCTCTGCTTCATAAGGGCCCCCAAAGCTGGGTACATATTCTGATACAGAGTAGGCATGCAATTAAGAAATATAATCAAGGGAATGAAGACAGCATTTTATATATGGGGTCTTCATATATGAAATTTTTGTTTTTGTTTTATGCTCAAAATTCGAAAATTGTGACCTTGAGGAGCAATGTGTTTTTCCCTCTGTATTGATTTTATGTGGACTAGGAGACTTTCAACATAATAGTTTTAAATTCAATGTCACTTATTGCCTTAATTACCTTATCTAAATGATTGAATTTTGTACCTTTACCTTTCCCCTGGTACAATTATACCAAGGAGTTTTTCTTTATAATGTATAAGTGAAATAGAGGTTGAATGTCTTGGGAAAGTTTGTATCTAATGGAAACAAATGAATGCAAAGAAAATCTACAAAAGAATGTGGACTTAAGAGGAAAATGTAGGGGCGCCTGGGTGGCGCAGTCGGTTAAGCGTCCGACTTCAGCCAGGTCACGATCTCGCAGTCCATGAGTTCGAGCCCCGCGTCAGGCTCTGGGCTGATGGCTCGGAGCCTGGAGCCTGTTTCCGATTCTGTGTCTCCCTCTCTCTCTGCCCCTCCTCCGTTCATGCTCTGTCTCTCTCTGTCCCAAAAATAAATAAAAACGTTGAAAAAGAAAAAAAAAATTAAAAAAAAAAAGAGGAAAATGTAACATTTACCTTCAAATATTAGAATTACCATGTAAAAAGGAATTTACCTTCTTTAGTACATTGCAGAAAAGAATTGGAAACATTGATTAGGAAATTATAAGGTGCCAGGTTTCAGTGTGACATGTTTGGACTTTCAAACAATTAGAATTGCAAAACCAACAAACTCCCAGATGGAAGAAGTAGTGATTGAGATGTTCAGACAAAGGTTGGGAATGATGAAAAGGGGACTAGGACTTTGAACACAATGGCCTTTGAATTCTCCTCAAACTCTGAGATACCGTGATTTACCTTTTTTTTTTTTTAATTTTTTTTTTAACGTTTATTTATTTTTTTGGGACACAGAGAGACAGAGCATGAACGGGGGAGGGGCAGAGAGAGAGGGAGACACAGAATCAGAAACAGGCTCCAGGCTCTGAGCCATCAGCCCAGAGCCCGACGCGGGGCTCGAACTCACGGACCGCGAGATCGTGACCTGGCTGAAGTCGGACGCTTAACCGACTGCGCCACCCAGGCGCCCCAGATTTACCTATTTTTTATATAGTTTGTAATTTTATATAAAACACTAAGCTAACTTGAGACAAATTACTGATGAAATCCATAAGAAAATATTCCTTGACTGTGTTGATTGTAAGATAAACATTGACTGAAATGGTTTCCAAACAATAAATCAAAAAACTGGAACTTGGTGCTTCAGAGCAGTTTCAGTTTTATCTATAAATAATGGTGCGTATAGTCACTAGGTCTGTGAATTAAATTAGGACTTACAACTAAACAAAAACATTAACAAAAATCTTCAAAAAGAATGAAGTTAGTCCTACTGAGGAATGTGTTGATCTGTATTTGAATAAATGACATCTCAAAAGGGTCTACTTTTAGAGAGCCTTGATGTCATGATTTTACTGTGTGTACTGCTTCATAGTAGACTTATGAATTCTGGCTTCTAAGGAATCTTGGCATAAGGACAGTTGCTGTTTTTAATCTCTACAGATGGTGCTACTCTAGATGTTCTAAGAAAGAGATTAAAATAACATAAGTCTAGTTTATCCATCCTTCTATGTAAAATGAATCCTCTAGCCAGGAAGATTTCTTAATTTATCTTTCTCTGTAGTTTGATCACACATTTCCCTTTCTTCTTTACTCCCATTAGTAATGTCCTCTTCTTTCCTAATCTGAATCCTATTTCTCTCCTTCAATTTTAGCTTAAATTCTACTTGTACAAAATTTTTACTGATTAATTAGCTTTCTCTTAATCGTCCTCTTTAAAGAAATCTTCTGGCTGAACATTTCTGATACTAGATTTATAGTGTCTTGATTTGTCAGGTGACTATTTGGGGAGTACATGTACATTAGCACTCACTCAGTGAAGCTCAAGGTGCTTGATAAATACTTGTTAAACTATTACTTGTTAAAATAATACTTGTTAAACTAAGAAAAACTATAAACGCTTTAATTTTTAGCGAACTGGTAGCTCCTAAATGTTGCCTATGCTCTGAGACATATACTGCTTTTTAATGGATACTGTAAAATAATTATAAACCCCAGAATAAAGTGAGCTATTACAAAAAAGCTACCCTGAATCTCATATATCTCAGCTTTTTCAAGCCAAATTCCAAGAAGTTTAAACTACAGAGGAATTAGGGACCTAAACAAAATAAACAGGTTCAGGTAGGATATAAAGAGGTACTTAACGCAACTGCACTAATACTCCACATTCCTCATATCATTTACACTATAAAAATTCTTAATCTTACTCCTTCGTCTCATGCCTGAAAGTAGTAGTGGGGAAATGCTGACTGATATCTTTATTTTTTAGACTATCCATGAGGTATGTTAGTAGCTAACAATAGATACCTGAAGTACAAGGGTTAGTAGGAGAAATATTTGGGGCTGTCAAATCTAATTGGAAGTAATAGATAATATTAATTAAATGAGGAAGAAAAAGGTAAGAAAAAAAAATAAACATTTACCAAACATCTACAAAGGTGCCAGGTTTTATACTAGATCATTTTACATGCATTATTGTCACTAGTTTGGATAACCCTGGACAAGTCAATTAATTGATCTGTGTCTCAGTTTCTCCATCTATAAAATAGATGTAAACCACATACCTCGTATGGTTGTTTTGAAGACTAAATTAATTAACATTTGCTTAAAACAGCTGCTAACACATAGTAAGTGCTATATATAAATATTAGTTATTATTATTGGCTACCTTTATTATCTCAACCACTAGAAACAACAACCTTGAGAGGTAGGCATTAGCTAATTTAGTAAATGAAAAAAGTGAAGTTTGAACATGTTAATTTGCCTTAATTTCACAGTGGTAGAGTTGGGATTTAAATTCAGGTCTATCTGACTCTATGGTGTTAGTGTATCCCAACATGTTAAGACAAAGACATGGAAACATATTTCTTATGTCCTGGGCTATTTCATAAAAATTAAAGGAAGAGATTAAAATGGCATAAATTATAGCCATATCTGACCACAGAAGAGTGATATATTTTATTCAATCTAGTTTGAAATGTTTCAAGTGCAAGGGTTTCTGATATTCTGCTTTATCAATTTCATATTGTTCAGTTACCCTATTGATACAGAACAATTTTAAGAAACTCAAAATCCTAGTTCAATACAGTTATATTTAGCTTTAGCACATATGACAGGTATTTTATTTTAGTAAAAAACAATCATAGCACTACAAAATAAACTCTAATATTCATAGAGTTTTAGAATATCAGTATATGATATTTTTCCAGGGAAAGAATCCATGTTTCCTGAAGAGTATCATATATACTTGAAAACGATATAATTTAATCAACCTGTGTTAGTGATTAAATTTTCTTTCGAAAACAGAAATTATTAGATAGGATATTTTTTGGTATAATACAGGAATTTTTCTGTCAAAATGTCTGATGTTAAGTTTTAGGTGAAGCTGTTAAATGTCAGTTCTCACTGATTTTCACAAGTCACAAATTGAGAATCATTAATGTGTAGTCAGTAACTCAGGTCAAGGATGTCTCCTTCATTTTACTTACAGAGTATTGTTATTTTTGAAGCATTATAATCAAGAAAGAAAAATGGCTAATGACTGCATAAAATGATACCTGGCTTACAATACACTCACACCTAAATGATGAAATACATGAATTCTGACAAATTGATTATAAAACAAATTTTATAAAATAAAAAAAAATTTTCTTAGATTTGAGATTTTTGTGAAAAAATTTCTAATAACTTAAGTGGAAAATATTTGTAGAAAGGATTAGATAGTAATTTGTTCCAAAGAAATATAAATACTATAGACTATACACAGAATATGCCTTCTAGAATTCATAATCTTTTCCTAGAAAAATATCCTTTGTACCAAATTTTCAGTATTCTGTTCCCTTCAGCATTGGTCATTTTGTCAGATGCTTCTTCAATTCCATAATGAACCATAAGAATCCTTTTTAATGAATATCCCTTATATCAAAATTTATAGTTTCCTGAAATTTTTGCTATTTCTCCTTTTGCTTGATTGTTTCATCATGCCCAATTATATCAGGACACTTGTTAGAAGGTACTGCTAAGGACAACAGTTCGAAAAATTTTTAAGAGTGAGATTTTATTTAATGTATAATAAATCCATTACTTTGATCAGTTTAGAAGTTCAAAATTTTATATATTTTTAGAATAAGGGATCTTTTACTTATGTTATACTGTATATTGAGACAATGTGGCAATATATTTCATTATGGCAGAAAAGCATTTTTCTTTGCTCCTTCTAAAATTAAACATTTAAGAAATGAAACCCAGTATCATTTCAGATTACTAAAGAGAAAAAATAAAAATCAATTTTTAAAAAAGTCCCTAAAATATGTGAGTAAAGATGACATTGTCATCCAATAGACCAGGGGTCAACAAACTTTTTCTGCAAAAGGTCAGATGGTAAATATTTTAGGCTTTGCAGGCTATAAGGTTTTGGTTGCAAATATTAACTCTTCTGCTGTAGCCACAAGCAATACACAAAGGAATGAGTGTAGCTGTGTTCCAAAAAAACTTCATTTAAAAAGGACACTGAAACTTAAACTTCAAATAATTTTCATGTGCCACAAAATACCATTCTCCTTTTGATTTTTTTCAGCCATTTAAAAATACAAAATCCATTCTTAGCTTACAAGCCACATACAAAAACCAAACCAAATCAAACCCAAACAAAAAGGCAGACTGGATTTGGTCTATATGCCTCATTTGCTGACTCCTGTAACATATTTAGAATTCTTAAGAATAAGGACCATGCCTTATTCATTTTTTAACTCCAGCACCCAGCAAGTATGGCAATGCATACATATTAAGGATTAAAAATAAAAAGTGATGAATGAATGAGAACTAAGATGTATGCTGGGCTTCTGTTTAAATATATATATTTATATATACTTAAATTATATTAAATAATTTAACATTTTCTAATTTACCATAACATGTCATCAGAAATTGCTTGTTAATTATATATACACATTTTTTAATGCTTCTTGATCTTTTATTCTCTTCTAGAATTTATGTGTAAAAAAGGGCTTGACCTCAGTAATATGTCCTTAATTACACTTTTTACGAATAATAAGATTCTTTAAATAACAACTTCAAAAAAATACTTAAAAAAATAAAAATAAATAACAATTTCTATTTTGGACATAAGTTGTTTACAACTGATAATGGGACATGATGAGATAATACTTTATACAGCAATGAATTCTTATGTTCTTTTAAAAAATGTTTATTTATTTAGTGAGTGGGGGAAGAGCATGTACTCATGCTCACAAGTGGGGGAGTGGCAGAGAGAGAGGAGAGCGAGAGCGAGAGGGAGGGGGTGAGGGAGAGAATCCCAAGCAGGTTCCATGCTACCAGTGCAGAGTCTAACATGGGGCTGAAACTCACAAACCGTGAGATCATGACCTGAGCCAAAACCAAGGGTTGACGCTTTGACTGAGTCACCCGGGCAACCCTGAATTCTTAAGTTCTATGGAATTTTATAATTACTAGCATTCACCAATGCCAACAGATTTTCCAACCTTTGTCAGATCAGAGAAAATAAAAATTATTCTTAAAAAATGAAGATTTTCATATCAAAATAAAAGTCTAAAAAGTTGAAGGGAGTAGATTATTATGCTATTATATATAAGCTTTGATAGTATCTCATATTTATTAGAGGCAGGGAGCAGGTCAGCCAGCATGTAAATATCAGATGAATCATATTCTAAGCCACAGGGCCTAAAAATAGAAACAAACTCATAATTTAGGAAAATCAATTCTTATTTCTATATATGAACAAAGGAAACAGGACATACTTTACTGAACGTGCTATTCCACTTTTCTTTTAATATACTTGGGAAGAAACCCAAGTCTATAAACTTTTCATGTTCTCTTGGGTTCATACCCACAGACACTAAGTTTAGATTGCTTTATTTCATTTATCCAGTTTTGGAGGAATCCAGTTTTTTCCCTAACAACACACATATTCCACAAACATTTGTCCTTTGTGTTTGTAGATTAAGCCAATTGTCAATTACTGACTATAAAACATTAGTACCTTAATAGAGAAGTTTTATTATTTTACCTTAATAATTAATATTTGTGTTTTCTTAACTTCTCACTATTTAAAAAGTTTTGCAACTGTAAGCTGTACATAGTTAAATGTAGTCTAGAAATAGTTACTTCATTTTTCAGGTACAACTATCTAAGACATGTTAAAGACAAATAACTGTATTATGACAGAACTCAAATTATATTTATGGATTCCTAGAAGATATCCCTGTGTTGTATTTTAGATATCAGAAGAATGGCAAGTATTAAAGTGTGTAGAGAAAGTAGGAAATCAGTAGAACTATTTCTGGTTGGCCTTACATTGCTTTCATGTTTGTTTATTTTTCAAAGGCATAACAGTTCTAAGGACTTTGCTGTAGATAATCATACCATATGTATATGTAAAAAAGATATGTAGTAAAGTGAACCTATTAAGAATCAATATATCTACAATCAGCTAAGTTACCTATTCTCAAGAAAAAAGATATTAAAAAGCCTTATTTATGTATATTTTTAACTCATTAAAAAAAACCATCCTAATACAGCTCTACACAGGTAGTTGTTATAGGCACATAAAATAATTTAATTTAGGTGCTCTAAGGGGCACCTGGATGACTCACTTGGTTAAGAAACTGACTCTTGATTTTAGCTCAGGTCATGGTCTGACGGTTTGTGAGATTGAGCCCTGATGTGGGTTCTGTGCTGACAGCTGTCAGCTATGAGTCTCTCTCCCTCTCTCTCAGCCCCTTCTCCTGGTCACGCATGCATGTGTGTGCACATGCTCTCTCTCTCTCTCTCTCTCTCTCAAAATAAATAAATATTAAAAAAATATATTTAAAAAACATCTCTAAGATTTTAAGTTAACTAAAAGACTTCATTTAAGGGGCGCCTGAGTGGCTCAGTCGGTTAAGCGTCCGACTTCGGCTCAAGTCATGATCTCGCGGTCCGTGGGTTCGAGCCTCGCGTCGGGCTCTGTGCTGACAGCTCAGAGCCTGGAGCCTGTTTCAGATTCTGTGTCTCCCTCTTTCTCTGACCCTCCCTGTTCATGCTCTCTCTCTGTCTCAAAAATAAATAAATGTTAAAAAAAAAAAGACTTCATTTAAGGATAAAGGTTTCTTAATTTCGGATATAATGAGACATACAAAGTCAGGGAAAGAGACTCTTGTCAATTAATGGCACTAAAAAAAATGGATGGGATAGACAGATATTAAAATGGTAGAATTTTAAACCTCTATTTCACATGAAGATGAGAAAGATAAAATATGAAGCTTACTATATCAAAATTCAAAAAATAATTTAACAAGATTATAAAGATTTCATCAATACACTTTAAATCTACCATAACACTGTTTTCATCCTTTGGTAGTTACATACAAAAAAATACTACCAAATTTGTCCACTTAGTGTTTATGTAGCAACTAATAATAATAAAAAAATTAACCCTTATAAGTTAATCCTTGCATATACAGCACTTACTAAAATGCCAGAAATAGTTCTCACTGGATCCTCACAGCTCCCAGTAGGTAGGTACTTTCGTTTACCTCACTTTATAGGAAACTGAGGCACAGAGTAGTTCAGTAATTAGTCTATGGTCACCCTGTTAGTAGTAGAGCCAAAATTCAAAGGTTTACATTTTCAGCCTAGCATTTTGGTATTAACTTGACACTCCACAGAAAACAAAATACTTATTAACTTTGTGTGCAAAGCATTCCCTCCCAATTAAAAACAATGTTGTTATCTGATATAAATTCTATAGTAACTTTTTTCTGTAATAAAAATAAATAGTATGAAAATCTCAAACCATCACACAAAAAACAGGAACATATAAACCCAAGGCCATTTACTTCAAATACTTAACACAACAAACTCCAAAAATCAAGGTCTTCACATATGTATGTAATTTTCTTACAAACAAAACACAGACACACCTCTATAGGAGATAGCTTCCCTTCAATTGTACTTTTTAAGTTGGTCTCACAGTTTATTTTATTTATTTATTTATTTATTTATTTATTTATTTATTTTTTCAACGTTTATTTTTTTTGGGACAGAGAGAGACAGAGCATGAACAGGGGAGGGGAAGAGAGAGAGAGGGAGACACAGAATCGGAAACAGGCTCCAGGCTCTGAGCCATCAGCCCAGAGCCTGACGCGGGGCTCGAACTCACGGACCACGAGATCGTGACCTGGCTGAAGTCGGACGCTTAACCGACTGCGCCACCCAGGCGCCCCTGGTCTCACAGTTTAAAAGAAATGTAAAAATTGGCCAAAGGACCATTTCCCCATAAGATTCAGAAGCTAAACTAATTATGTAAGAATGATTTCTTTTCTGAGCAGTTGAAATTAACAACTTCCCAATCTAACTCTATTCTGATTGCTTTAAAAGCAAACCATTTTATTTATAAGTCTAAAATTACAATAATATCCAAAAAATTGTCACGATTTTTACATAGACGAACAGTAAATATTTTACACTTTGTTTAAAAAAATGTCCATTTTCATATCCTAGAACAGTGGTTTTCAAAGTCTGAAAGTATGGTCTGTAGACCAGCAACAGCTGCATCACCTTGTTAGAAACACAAATTCTTGGGACCCACTGCAGATTTACTAAATCAGAAACTCTGTGGGTGGGTCCAATAATCTGTTTTGATAAATCCTCAGCTTGAATGTGGTGCAGGCTAAAGTTTGAAAACCACTACAGTAGAGTAAGAAGGACAGTAAATATTTAATAGATGCAGAGTAAAAGTATCTTGCTGTTAAGTAAACAGTAGATAAAATTGTGTTCTGGTTTGAAAATAGAAGGACGTACTTAATATTAAGTTGAAATTCAGCCAGCAAACATTTTTTTGGGAGGTAAAGAAAACAATATCACAAGTGGTGATATAAGTTTGCATATGATTCTGAGGTTTATGGCTTCCTTAAAGAGAAAAAAGACTCTCCTGTATCACTGAGCACTGCCTACTCTTCATTTTCTCCCTTAATTTTTCTACTTATGCAAAGGTTTAAGGTGATTCTTGTGGCATAAAGCCTAGATATTAATTCTGCTTTGGCTTATTAAATTCTGCATTTAAATTCATATTAAAATTATGGAATATGTAACCCTTTCTCTTCAAAAGTACTATAAATTTGGTATTATGTATTCTATCACAATTTCCTGTGCTTTGAGACCAATGACAAGGGTATCTGAAGAACAGAGATATCAGATACATTTTGAATTACATTAACAAAACACATTAGACCAGATGCCATGCTAAGAATCAGAGTTCTGCTATCACCTCCTTTGGCAATATGTCTGAAGTTCAGCTTATATCACAGTCCACTGAACAAATGCAAAATTACTTTCTGGACCAGTTCAATCTTCCTCATTTTATATCATGTCTAGTATAAGTCCAAAGAAAAGTAGTCAAAAAACATTTTTTATATAACAATGCTTACAATGCTTCCACAGAACAGTTTTTACATTCTTAGAACCACAAGTCTTCTGTTCTGCCTAGCAACATTATAAAAGTAATATAAAACATAGTAAAAAAAGATGAAAAATAAAATGAATAGCCTACTCCTTGAAAAAAGAAAGGCACAGACTATCTCACCTCTGGAGTGACATCTCGTGGTGCAAACCCTGTTCCTCCAGTTGTTAATATCAAATTAAGTTCCTTTTCATCACACCAATCTATCAGGGTTTCCTGAAAGAAAACAATAGTATTGTCACATGCAGAAGAACTTACCTGCCCACTCAAAACATCCACATACTCAAATACTTTATATACCAGTGAAGAAACACACATTTATCTCAGCAATCAACACGAAATTCTGAAGCACAATTCATGGAACATATTTACTATTGATCAAAACACATTGCTATTTCTGTATTTATTTTATGTAGTATAAAAATAAAGGAAGCATCAAATTTTTAAAATAAATGAAGAAAAAATGAAACATAGGAAATATCAGAAATTAAGAGCTTATAAAAAAGTCTAATGTTGGATATTTGATAAAATCTCAGAGGGAAAAACAGAGCATTCCAATAAAGATTATAAATGGACTCTGGTTTTTTGATTTTTCCATTTTTCTCTGTTTAAGTCTGTCCAGATCTGATAGTCTGGGATAACTTTATCTTTCTTTCCACATATCTGCAATGGTTTGTGAAGTAAGTTTGGTGTGAAGGTTGGATATAGTTCGATCAAGATTTTATTTTTATAACTATATAATAACCAGACACTTGGAGGTATGAAGAGGATAGGTAATATAATAGTGCTAATATCCTGATCTTTCTGAGCAGTGGTTCAACCAACTGTGTCTAAGGTTTAAAAAGAGAGTAGGGGTGCCTGGGTGGCTCAATCGGTTAAGTGTCCAACTTTGGGCCCAGGTCACAATCTGACAGTTTGTGGGTTCAAGCCCTGCGTTGGGCTCTGTGCTGGCAGCTCAGAGCCTGGAGCCTACTTTGGATTCTATGTCTCCCCCCTTCCCTGTCCCTCCCCTGCTCACTCTCTGTCTCTCTCTCAAAATAAACATTAAAAAAGTTAAAAAAAATAAAAAAGGGTAAAAAATAGGACTGTAACTTATTAATAACTTTCCTTATTTTTAAACGTTAGAGAAAGATCTCTGTTTAGCATGTAGTATCTCTTATGCTCTGACATTCACTTTTTTTTCTATTTAAACGAAATAAAATGCCTCTGTATTAGCTTGAGAGTACTATCCTGGTTTTGCATAGCTATTTCTTTCACTTCCAGTTAAACATCTATCCATTCTTCTATCTATAACATGGGCATAGATAGATGAAATGTTTTACAACTTTAATAATGGTTATTTCTGGATAGATGTGAAGCACATTTTAATTCCTTTTTATTTTCTTTTGAATTTTTGAATTCTTTAAAATCTGTATGTATTATTAAAAAATAAAAGGATTTTACAAATTGAACTTTCTGGTATTTGTTCTTTATTTAGATAGCCAGCACATTAATATCTCATTTTTCCCTCAATTTTCAGCCAGCTCAGAAATAAATTTTATACTCAACAACTATGCATATTCTATACTGTGGTAGGTTAAATATAACCACATATTCTTTATAAATCCTCCTGTCAAGAGGTAGAGTCTATTTTCACCAATTCTGCATCTGGGCCAGACTTGTACCTCTGATCAGGGCAGAAATTATGGTATATGAGTTCTGAAGGTTAGGTCTCAAAAGGCCTCAACTCCTCTACCTTCACTCTTTTGGTAAATTTCTCTTACCATGAAAGGAAGTCCAGTCTAAATAATGGAATGAAGAGAAAACATGTAGAGAGAAAGCTTAGCAGAATAGAAAGCACCAAGGGCCCAGACACCCGAATGAGGCCATCTGAGTGAGACACCTAAGTGAGCCTCAGTTGAGTCGACCAATTATTTCAGCCACAAGAATGACCCCCAAGTAAGACCAGAAAAAGATACACTCAGCTAAGCCCAGCAAACCCACAGATTTGTGAGAAATAATAAATCATTGTTGTAAGACACAAAGTCTTGTGGTGGTTTCAATGGAACAATACAGTACATATAAAATTACTTTCCTAGTTAGCATCTTTGCATCCTCCTGCTGCTTTCAATTTATATTTTATTGTATTTTATTAGTCATAAGTCTACACATCCTTTACAAGAATCTTCAAAACAGCTTTGAAAGTAAACCTGATGTGAATTAGGTTTAAATACATTGCCATGAAGACTCAATTTTAACCATTCAGTTTAAGAAACATACCAATGCCTAGTATGTGCCAGGAAAATGTGAGAATGAAAAAAAATGTAAGACAAATGGCCTTGATGTCAAAGATCTCAGAGGTATGAACAAATTAATACGGCACATCAACATATCATGGTTAGTGCTATGAAAGAGGTATGATCATCTTAAGAAAACTGTTTTACAGATATTACAGGTATTTATGAATATATAACATTTTCTTTACCGTGACCAGAATGAAAACCATCATTACAGAGATTTTAAGCAATATTTTTCTCTTGCCCAAGACTAAAGAACCCCCAAAAGAGAAAAATGGGACAGTAATACAGCCACCATTCAGACATCTACCTAGAGTCTCATACTCATCTATTACAATAGATATTTTTTCTTTTCTCTACATTTATTGATGGAAACATGAATCACTGAATTAAGTAGACCTCACCAATATAAAACCATTTGAGAAATGTCATATTTTCTTTGGTTTATTAAAGAATCCGATATAACCACCTAAGAAATTCCTATCTATACTTAATGAGACACAGCTTTAGGACATGTCAGTAGTCTCCACTGACTCCTCCAGACAATTTATTCCTTGTGTGTATTATCAGGCATCCCTTTGGGATAGCACTTTTCATATATTACTGAAATTTACTTGTTTACATGCCTCCTCCTCTATAAAAGTGATCTCCAAAATTCTGATCATATATCTGTATATGTAAAGCAAATTCTGAATGTTATGCTAAAAAATATTCAGCATGCCACACAAAAAGATATTTAAAGATGACATAATAATTAAAATAGCTTTTGTTTTGGGGCAACTGTGTGGCTCAGTTGGTTAAGCGTCTGACTTCAGCTCAGGTCATGATCTCACAGATCTTGAGTTTGAGCCTCACATTGGGCTCTGTGCTGACAGCTCAGAGCATGGAGCCTGCTTCAGATTCTGCGCCTCCCTCTCTCTCTGCCCCTCCCCCGCTTGGGTTCTGTCTTCTCTCAAAATTAAATAAACATCAAAAAAAATTAAAATATATTTAACAAATGTGTTCAAAAATCCACTAAAACTTTTCTAAGGGAACATTTTTAAATGGATAGGGATATTGTTTCCTAATTTTTAAGTGTGCAGTTATTAGTTTTCATAAATGACAGAAATACCATTTCCATGAACAAAATAACATACTGCAAGCAGTTTTAAGTTATCTAAGTATCTTAACTTAAGCATGCTTTTATATTTTAGGAAAATTTTCCTAAGGTCTTCTTTCATGTCTTTTCCCCAAAATTGTCTACTAAATTAGCTTAACTTCTCATTTATTTTTCTAGGCAGATTCTCCCATTCCTTGTCTGTTATCTCATCTTCAATTATGTTATCTGAACTAGAAATCTCCCTCTCTGGTCCTTTCTGGCTTTGAGAATCTACTCCAAATCACTTTAAAATTAGCATTCTAAAAATAGATTTCTTTAAAACCTTCCCCCCCAACCTACTTTTTTCCATTAAGACAATATCAACCTATTTCCCAAATATTTGTTAATGTAGTTGAAGCTTTCACCAAAACCTTCAAAAAACAAACTCAAACAATAGTTATCATTTACTAGAGTAACACACTTGGCAAGTGATTACTTAAATGAGAAGTATAAGGGTTCCTGGCATATCTGGGGACTGTAGACACAAGGTAAATAGGTGTTTTCATCCAAGGAGTATCCACGCATTATTTTTCATACATTCTTATTTTATATTTGCATTTATATAAACATTATATGTATTTATAACATATATTCTTAAAATATACATGCCATGTTTATATAATCCTTAGAATACTTCCTACCTAGAGAAGATCCCCAAATCAGGATTTTGTTGCATTGCAAGTTACTTTTTGTTATTCTCACACCACCAAAAGTGTCAACCCAGGATGCCTTTTCAGGCTAATTTTATAATTTTCCTCCTGAGAAACAGGGCTTCTCTTTTACTCAAGTGGACTGAAAACTTAATCTTTAGACCAATTTCAGTTTAATTCTATTCATTTAAACATCAAATACTATATTATTCAAATACTGTGTGTACTGCTTATAAAGTTATTTTAGAGAATGTGAATGATTGGAGTTCTATTTATTGTTTACCTTAATTAATGCAAAGATCCTCCAGTTATTGTGTCAAATGGTTTTGAATAGCAGATTACTATTATTCCAGATAATGCTTTTTCTGTACTTTATAAATGCTTTTTATCAATACAATTTTCTCAGCTTTACTAGATAACAATATATTAATCCTCTCATTTTTGAAATAAATAGAAATAAGTAGATGTAACTACATCACATGCCTACTTATTCAAAAATAATTATTTTGTGCTTAAGTATCTCTAGTATATTGTTCTGAATGAAGGTAACTCAGGTCCACATTTTGTACTCATCACAATAGCATGCGAACAATGTATTGTGATGAGGACCTAAACTCAACTCCTTCACAGAATACCAAGGATTTGCTCCTATTGATGGAATCTCACTGGTGCAAATTAAACACTTGGCAGAGTACTTAACACATAATAACTGGTAAATAAATGGTTTCTTTTGTTATTTTCTCAACATTATTTATGCCAGAGTTACAGTGGCCTAAGTGTGAGCTTCTCCACCACTTTAACCACCTTAGAAGACCCAAGTAGAGTCAGGGTTCATGGTACTCCTTTTATCACTAACTCTGAGAGGCCAAAAATTGAAATATTTTAAAAGGGAAGATTCTGTAAAACAGAACAATTAAATGATTTACAGAGCTAAATGGATTGGAGAGATACTCTTTTGGCCTTTTTATTCTATTTCCCCTAAGGCCTTCCCTGAACTTAAGAGCCAAATTTTATGCATATTGATATTCTTCAGTGATTAATATAATAGGTGACCTGGATAAATGGTGATGGCTCTACTGACATAAAGCTTGGTCTAAGATTGGACCTCTGAAGAATTGGGAATAAGTAATTAAAGCCATAGAATAATAAATCAAGCACATTATGACTATGATTCTGATAGGAATCCTCAGGAATCCACCAAATGTAAGAAATGCAACATTAGAAACCTGGCAAATATTAGCAGTCACTACACCTCTGAGAGGGCCCAAGAAACCACAAATTTACTTTCTGTCTCTATGGATTTGCCTATTCTAGATATTCACAAAACTGAATTCATACAATATGTGGTCTTTTGTAACTGGCTTCTTTTACTTAGCATAATGTTTTCAAGTTTCATACATGTTGTAACATTTACCAGTACATCATACATTTTTTTTTCAAAAAATGTTTATCATGGTAAAAAAGTTATATAATAAAACTTGTATCTTAACCATTTTTAAGCGTACAGTTCAGTGACATTACACATTACATTCACAATATAGTGCAATTGGCACCACTATCTATTTTTGAAAACTTTTATCACCCCAAACAAATCAATATTCTTAATTCAGGGTTGGCTTGGTTATTATAAAACTTTATTTTCT
Source organism: Herpailurus yagouaroundi (assembly GCF_014898765.1). Taxonomy (NCBI): domain Eukaryota; kingdom Metazoa; phylum Chordata; class Mammalia; order Carnivora; family Felidae; genus Herpailurus; species Herpailurus yagouaroundi. Next base: position 42,008,115 of record NW_024412396.1, on the reverse strand, counting down.
GAAATGGAGTGCTGAAAAAGTTCGTTTTAACAATTTCTGTTTGTTTCACAGTGTTTCTATGGAGGAATGGGAGCTTTGAACTCCAAAACTAGCTATTCTACTGCCCATTATTAATTCTAAATCAATAGATAATCTTTCTTAAGAAATTTGCCAAGAAAAACAGTACATTACCATTGGTATGGCCACTATGCTGTACCCAAAGATTATTTTTTGAATAAGAATTATTAATATTTTCATTTTCCCTTTATTCTACATATACTTCCTACAGTATAGTTCCACTAATAAACAATACCAAAACTTTCCAAACACAAATAACTAGGCATGAATCTTACTGGTTTAAAAGCTAATCCAACATACTTTAAAGTTTTATTTAATAACTATACATTTATTACATGATTGCACTGTCATTAATCTTAAACTGGTTCATGTGGGACCCTGAAATTAAAGATAAAAAGGTACTTTCAAAACTCTTTAAAGCAAGTGTATTTTTCAGTTCTACAATTTTCACTTGGTTCTTTTTGTTTCTATTTTTTCTGCAAAGACTTTCTATCTCTTCATTCATTACAAGCATATTTTCCTTTACTCCTTGAGCTGGATTATAGAGCTGCTTTAAAAATCGTTGTTAATTGAAATAACTGGGCCATCTTGGGGTTCGTGTCAGTTGATTATCTTTTTTGAGAATGGATCACATTTTGTTTCTTTATGCGTTAAATAATTCTGGACTGTATTCTGGACATGCTGAATGATATGTTGAAGAAACTCTAGGTTTTGTTATATTGCTTTGAGGAATGTTGATTTGTTTTTATTTTAGTAAGCAGATGACTTGGGTAGACTCAACTGCAATCTCTGTCTGCTCTACAGTGATGGCAATTCAAAATTCAATTAAGTTCCTTTAGCCCCAATTGCAGTGTTTGTAGTTTACCCAGCACTATCATGGTTCGGAGGTCAGCCAGAGACCTAAGGGGCTTATTTATAGAATTTGAAGATCTACTCTTTGGCTCTCTCCCTTCCAGGATATCCCCACCCCTCCATCAGTTTAAAGCATCTGTGCTTGTCCCAAACTCTGTTCTTCTAGCCAGTAAGCTTGTAGGTTTTAGCTGCCAAATACACCAGACTGGGACCTACTGTCTGGATAAAAGTTATACAAATGGGGTATTCAACAAGAGTCTTCTTCCAAATGACAGAATCTTCTTGCATTTGGTTGCTACCCAGTGTTTTCAGATGGTTATTTTTTGTTTAGTTCAGAGTTTATAACTGCTATTTGTGATAACATGAGTCTTTCGATAGGAGCTACTGAGCTATACTGGACTAGAGCTTCCCCTTAAAGCACTAGGTATTTTATTTATCAATAAAATTTAGTACCACCTCTATGAGTTTGGCATTTAAAGCCATTCTACTCACTGTTGTAGAATAGGCAATATGAAAACAAAATGAGTGGCTATGTGAAAGAAATTTGATTAAATGTATCATCTGTTTTATAATTGTAAAGTAGGTTCTAGAAATGATATTTGGTGAAAAAAGTGTTTTATATTTCAACCTATTCCTATTTTTTATTCCATTTTTAATTTTTTGGCCCCACATGAGAATATTCTTTGTGATTTTTTTTATAATTCCAAAAAACATGCTTATTAAAAAGACAAAAATAACTCAATCAACATAAAAGGTATAATGAATTGAAAGTCATTAAAAATTTAGCAGAGATAGCCCATTTTAAATTTATGTCAATCATCCTTTCACACAAATTTCTATAAATAAATAAACACACATGCATTTACAGAGATGCACAATGCACACACAGGTATTTTTAACTTGTTTTTTTTTTTTTCATTTCGACAACACGTCATGAGTAAGCTCACTATAATGAATTCTAAGTCTACACAACAGTCTGCATATTTTAATTTGAAAACCCTACTGATATTTACTCTGCTTTTAGTTTTTCTCATCTACAAACAACAACGTTTACCTCTATAAATTTTCTAGCTGTGAGGCACTGGGGTAGAAGAAGAGGTAACAGAAAGGGAACAAGATTGGGGCAAGACAGACCTGGGTGCCTGTTCTTCCAGTTCCAGTCGACTAACTACCTTTGGTTCCATAGGCAAGATACTAAAACTCTTTGAAACTTGGGTCACTGTTAAAAACAATAACGTAAACAAGAACATGAAAAGCATCTACTATCATTCTGGGTACAGAATAAAAACTTAAAAAATAAATGTCTGTTTGTATGCACACATGTGTACATTCATGCACATTATGAAACTTCTTAAGGAAGCAAAGATATTGGTCAAACCATATTATTTATTACCAGCTTCTGTATATACCAGTGTGAGAATGTGATGTGAGCATATATCTTCATGTTGAAATTATACAATGAAAAGGAAATAGAAAGATTTCTGTCATAATTCTATCACCTTCTCTCAAACATCGGTAATATAATTCTGACAAAGTTTTGTATATGATATGGCTTTATCTTTGAACATTTTATTCCAGGCTGAGTTAAACCAGATAAATAATTAGGCATGGATAACATATACTGTATAATTAATTTAATTCTACTTAAAAATCCCCTTAACAAAAACCATATGGAAATAGTTGCATTCATTCATATTTAGTGCTTTGTGGAATATAAAAGGTCTGATTTACAGTGACTCAATAATAACTGTCACTGTGGTTCAGTTTTTTGTTAGAATATTAGTGGAAAAAAATCCTTAAGGTGTTACAATGTAATTTTAATGTCTATTAGTAAAAAAATAGAGGAAATTCATTTTTGTAAGGTTAAAGAAAGTATAGTATTCTGGTGGAATTTTAGCCAATATTTTTGTATAAATTATTACATAATAATTAGTAAGAGAAACAATAGAACATTGATCTATTTATAGGCAGCAAAAAATAGCAAAAATACAGGTAGGCTTAAACTATCTTTTCAAAGAGGGCCAAGAACTAGAGATCAAATTGTCCTAATGTCATCAGGAAAATTATGATTCCAGATTATACAATGGGTAATCATAAGTTGTGGTGAAAAAAAAAGGAGGGGCATGGACTAAATGTTCAGAAATGTAGTAGAGAGAAAACCTGTATTAATACAAAATTTATTATACTAGAAAACTATGTATTTTTTTCCATCATTCCTCTGACGTTCTCTTACTGTGAGAAGACAGCATAGGAAAAGGAACTCTCAATGACATGAATAGTACCAGTAAGAAAAAAGAGAGATGAAAACCACCAACAGTGAATAAATCAAACAAAAGCACTAAATTATTTCGTTAGGGGAGTGAATAAATTTCCTAATACAGGATCTTACATGCTTTAAAGACCAGTGAGCAGAGGAGTGAAGATGGTGGAGATGTAGGTGGACTGGGATTTCCTTCATCCCCCAAGAGACAGAGAGCTTGGTGGGACAGAGGTGCATGTATGCAAATTTGGGGAGATCACAGAATCCGAAGCAGGCTGCAGGCTCTGAGTTGTTAGCACAGAGCCCAATGCGGGGCTCGAACTCATGAATCATATCATTACCTGAGCTGAAGTTGGTTCTGAGCCAAAGTTGGACGTTTAACCGACTGAGCCACCCAGGCGCCCCTCCACCAGACATTTAAAGTAGAGTTACTACCTATCTTTCTACAGCTGTTCCAAAAAACAGAAATGAAAGGAAACCTTCTGGACTCATTCTATGAAGCCACCATTACCTTGATTCCCAAACCAAAGACTGCACTAAAAGAAGAATTACAGGCTAATATCCCTGATGAACATGGGTGCAAAAATTCTTAACAAGATATGAGCAAATAAAATTCAATGGCATATTAAAAGAATTATTCACCATGATCAAGTGGGATTCATTCCTGGGCTGCAGGGCCAGTTCAGTATTCACAGATCAATCAGTGTGACACAGCACATTAATATAAGAAAGGATAAGAACCATATGATCCTGTCAAAGATGCAGACAAAATATTTGACAGAATACAGCATCCTTTCTTAATAAAAACCCTCAAGAAAGCCGGGAGAGAAGGAACATACTTAAACATCATAAAAGCCATAAATGAAAGGCCCATAGCTAATATCCTCAATGGAAAAAAAATTGAGAACACTCCCCCTGAGATTAGGAACATGACAGGGATGTCCACTCTCACCACTGTTGTTTAACAAAGTGTTGGAAGTCCTAACCTCAGCAATCAAGACAACAAAATGAAATAAAAGGCATCCAAATTGACAAAGAAGAAGTCAAACTTTCACTCCTTGCAGATGACAAGATACTCTATGTGGAAAATCTGAAAGACTCCACCAAAAAACTGCTAGACTTGATAGATGAATTCAGCAAAGTCCAGGATATAAAATCAACATCCTATATGCATTTCTATACACCAATAATAAAGCAACAGAAAGAGATATCAAGGAATCAATCCCAAATACAATTGCACCAAGAACCATAAAATAGCTAGGAATAAACCTATCCAAAGTAAAAGATCCATATGCTGAAAATTATAGAAAACTTATGAAAGAAATTGAAGAAGACACAAAGAAATGGAAAACCATTCCAACCTCATGCACTGGAAGAATAAATATTGTTAAAATGTCGACACTATCCAAAGCAATCTACACATTCACTGCAATCCCAACCAAAATAGCACCAGCATTCTTCATAGAGCTAGAATAAACAATCCTAGAATTTGTAAGCAACCACAAAAGACCCCGAATAGCAAAAGTAATGTTGAAAAAGAAAACCAAAGCTGGAGGCATCTCAATCCGAGACCTTAACGTGTATTACAAAGCTGTAATCATCAAGACAGTATGGTATTGACACGAAAACAGACACAAAGACCAATGAAATAGAGAACCCAGAAATGGACCCACAAATATATGTCCACATATTTTCAACAAAGCAGGGAAGAGTATCCAATGGAATAAAGTCTCTTCAACAAATGATATTAGGAAATCTGGATGGCAATATGCAGAAGAATGAAACTGGACCACTTTCTTACACCATACACAAAAATAAATTCAAAATGGAAGAAAGACCTAAAATTTGAGACACGAAACCATTAAATCCTAGAGGAGAACATAGGCAGCAACCTCTTTGACCTCAGCCATAGCCATTTCTTACTTGACATGTCTCCAAAGGCAAAAGAAATAAAAGCAAAAACGAACTTTTGGGACTTTATCAACATAAAAAGTTTCTACACAGCAAAGGAAACAATCAACAAAACTAAAAGGCAACTGATAGAATGGGAAAAGATATTTGCAAATGACATCCAATAACGGGTTAGTATCCAAACTCTATAAATAACTTACCAAACTCAACACCCAAAAACTAAATAATCCAGTGAAACAGTGAAGAAATAGGTAGAAGACATAAATAGACACTTTTCCAAAGAAGACATCCAGATGGCTAACAGACACATGACAAGATGCTCAACATTGCTCATCATCAGGGAAATACAAACCAAAACCACAAAGAGATACTACCTCACATCAGTCAGAATGGCTTAAATTAACAACTCAGGCAACAACAGATGTTGGCGAGGATGAGGAGAAAGGGAATGCAAACTGGGGCAGCCACTCCGGAAAACAGTATGGAGGTCCCTCAAAAAATTAAAAATAGAACTACTCTATGACCCAGCAATAGCACTACTAGGAATTTATCCAAAGGATACAAAAATGCTGATTTGAAGGGGCACATACACTCCAATGTTTTTTGCAGTACTATCAACAATAGCCAATGTATGGAAAGAGCCCAAATGTCCATCAACTGATGAATAGATAAAGAAGATGTGGTATGTGTGTACACACACACACACACACACACACACACACACACACTGGAATAGTACTCAGGGATGTAAAAGAATGAACTCTTGTCATTTGCAGCAATGTGGATGGAACTGGAGGGTATTATGCTAAGCAAAATAAGTCAGAGAAAGACAGATACCATATGATTTCACTTATACATGGGATCTAAGAAACTTAACAGATGACCATAGGGGAAGGGAAGGAAAAATAAGATAAAAACAGAGAGGGAGGCACACCATAAGAGACTCTTAAATACAGAGAACTGGAGTTTGATGGGAGAGGGGAAAATGGATGATGGGCATTGAGGAGGCCACTTGTTGGGAAGAGCACTGGGTATTGTATGTAAGAGAATAATCATGGGAATCTAATTCTGAAGCCAAGACTACACTGTATGTTAGATAACTTGAGAATATAAATACATACATACATACATATATACTTGATTTCTAAAATAATAAATAGGGGCGCCTGGGTGGCGCAGTCGGTTAAGCGTCCGACTTCAGCCAGGTAACGATCTCGCGGTCTGTGAGTTCGAGCCCCGCGTCAGGCTCTGGGCTGATGGCTCAGAGCCTGGAGCCTGTTTCCGATTCTGTGTCTCCCTCTCTCTCTGCCCCTCCCCCGTTCATGCTCTGTCTCTCTCTGTCCCAAAAATAAATAAACGTTGAAAAAAAATAAAATAAAATAAAATAAAATAAAATAAAATAATAAATAAATAAGCAAAAAAAAAATACACAAATACCACCAACATTCATTATTCCCTCCAAATAGAACTGTTCCTCCAAATTTCTTAGTTCAGGGATTGGCATTATTTTTCATGAAGTTGTCTAAGCTAAATACCTGAATTAATCTCTATTTCTATTCCTCATTTCTCAACTCTATTTAGATCATGTCACACAGCTGTCATTATGTGATTACTATATATTAGGTACTTGGCTAAACAAACATTTACTTCTCACAACAATAGTAGGTAGGTCTTGTAATTCAACAAAGGTAGGCTTTTATTTCTAGGAAAACACAGAACGGTTAAAATACACACAAGGTCACAATCCAATTCAGATGCAGAGCCTGTTTTATTAACATTGTGACATACCTCCCATATTTTCTATTACTGTTGCTACTGACTTGAACCTTGTCTGTATCATCATTCATCCAGATTGGTATAAAGCTAAGTGTTCTGCCTCTATTCCCCCTTCAAATTCATTTTGGTAAGCACAATACATCCTCTGAAATAAATCTGGAAATGTCTTTGCTTCAAAATTTCTAGAAGCTCCCCTCCCTAAGGCATCCAAATCATTTACAATGTGACTCCAACCTAACTTTAGCCTCATTTTCTGCAATTATTAACAACCCCTTGACTTCAGCCAATTTGCACTTCCCCAAAACACTGTTTACTCATGTTTAGTGTCTTTGTTAATATTTTGTTTTGTTTTAGAAGCCCCTTCCATAATATTCTCCATGAATTTCTTGTCCCTGTAGCCAGAGTTAGTCATTGTCTCCTCTGTACTACAAAAAACTTTTATACATATATTTAATAAAGAAATTACATTTTATAATAAAATAGTCTCTTCTAGATGATGAATGTCTTCAGGATCATTTAAACAACAAATAATTATTCATTAACTGTAAGTGAAAAGATTGGCAAGCTAACCTATATTAAAATTAAGGTATTTCTATTCATCAAAGACATTTTTAAGAAAACAGGGAAGCAGCAGAGATAATGTGTGATACATCAAACAAAGGAACATATAAGGAATACCTATTAATAAATAATAAAAATATAGTTAACCTAATATTTTAAAAGTGGAAGACATGAACAGTCACTTCATAAAAGAAGATATTCAAATGGCCAGTAAATATATAAAAAGATGTTCAATATCATTAGTCATTAGGGAAATACAAATTGAAAACAAATTTTGGTATTACTATTATGAAATGATTAAAATGAAAAAAGACTGATAATACTAAATGTTGGTGATAATGTGAAGCAAACAGGAGTTCTCATAAAATGATGTTACTGTAAAAGTAAACATCTACCTGGGAAAACTATTTGCAGAATCTAGTAAAATTATTCATTTCCATACTCTATGTACCAGTATTTCTAGGTCATATCTAGTCTATTAGGTGGATATCTATTGGGTGTGCATACATATATGCACCAAAAAAAAAGAATAATACCCACCTCATGTTTGTCATGAAAATTAAAACAAGTTAGCATTTAAAATTTTTTTAATGTTTATTTTTGAGAGAGAGAGAGAGAGAGAGAGAGAGAGCGAGCATGTGGGTGCGAGAGAGAGTGGGGGAAGGGCAGAGAGAGAGGGAGACACAGAATCCCAATCAGGCTCCAGACTCTGAGCTGTCAGCACAGAGCCCATAGTGGGGCTCGAACTCACGAACCATGAGATCATGACCTGAGCTAAGCTGAAGTCAGAGGCTTAACTGACTGAGCCCCCCAGGCGCCCACAGTTAGCATTTTTAAAGCACTTGCAACAGTGCTTCATTCATCAAACATTAAACAAACAGACCAGAATCCAGGCAAAAGGATTTTACTTTATAATTTCACTTTACCAAAGCTTAATCGTCTGATAAACTACTAGATATAATAAAAGTGTTTCATAAATAATTAAAGGATTTATACATAAAACAAACAGCTTTTCTGTATCCTAGCAATAGTGAGTTCAAAAAATATAATAAAGGAGTTCTGCTTTGGGGTAGAATGCAGTAGGTCACAGCAGGTCAATACTTATATAATAATAAGTAAACACAATCAGATAATTACAAATTCCTACTTTTAAAGACACAGGAGAAACAGAAACAATAAATTGGATAAATACAATTCCAGAAATGGGGAAACATTCCTGAGTTAAACTGATACTCTCTAGCTTTTCCCATCCATCTGCCAACCCATCCCCACTGGGGGTATTTGATGATTGAGGTCATAGGGCTGACAATCAGCTTTTCTAGGCAAAGAGTCTCTAATGGGAGGAAAATAAACCAGAAAACTTTTAGACATTTAGGAATTAGAAATCTGAATATACTTGAGCCCATGGCAGCTTTTCTCCTTAAAACAACTGTAGATTGTGGTGCTGTACACAAGGCTGTAAAACTAGACAACAAGCTTATTAAAGACAGAGTAAAATCTTCATAGTGCTTAAAAAACCAAGACCTGTTAGGGACATAAGACTAACCATGGAACAATGCCAGTTTTCCCTTCAGGATGTTTGCCAGTTTTTGAGGCACATATTGGTTAGGCTGCAAGCAAGAGAGCTAGGCTGCAAACTATGACCAGCAGAGCTAAATCTGCTGTTATTGTTCAGGAATAAAGGGATGTAAACCAACTATTCTCAACCCAGTTCTAATCCACATCAATTCCTGATTAGACTGGATTGATCAGTTTCTCATACTTTCTGTCTATCAGGAGAAAGGGAGACATTCTATGATGGGTGATAAATCATCTACAAACAATATGGTCCTTTAACATATAAATTTATAAAAATTACTTGGCATGCAAGAAAATAGAATCCAATACTAAGATAAAAAAAAAAAAAGATGAAAAATCCCACAACAGATGCAAGGGGAGTGTGTAGCCAACTTTAAAATAACCTAAAATTAATACATTCAAGAAAATAAAGTACTTTTTAAAAAAAGAGAGGAAACAATAGATAATTTCAGCAGAAATTGGAATCTATAAAAAAATTAAATGGATGCACTAGCACATAAATTACAATATCTGGAACTCAGATCTAAATGGGCAGGTTTATCAGGATTAAAGAATGTAAACTCAGGTCAAAAGAAAAAATGCAGCAGAATGCAAGAATATTAAAGACAAATCAACAAAAAAGGTACAAAATGATACAGAGAAAGAATGAAGAAACAGAATAGGACAAAACACATATGTGATACATACTCAAGAGGTCTAATGCATGTATAATTAAACCCCAGAAAGAGAAGAAAGACAGAATGGGAAGAAACAATAGTCAAAACCAATGTTTAGAAATCTTCCAAATTACTATTAGAAATGACAAAAATAATGATTAGTATTAAAAAAAGTAACATATACATGTTGTAATGAGCCCTGGGATAAATCACACACACATGCATACACACACACACAAAACTAGCAGAAAACAAAACAAAAACCCAACAAAATACCAAACTACAATCAAACTATATATAACTAAAAAATTAATAAAAGAAAAAACTGATTAAAAGCTACTCTATTAATCTAAAAGAAGACAAGGACAGGAGACAAACTGATGAGACAAATAGGAAACAAACAATAAGTACTATATTAATAATTATAATAAATGTAAATGGTATATATGCTGTAAGCGAAAAATAGATGTTTCAGAAAAAAATACAAAGATGCTTATAAGAGACATTTACATTTTAAATAAAATAACAAGAAAGGAGACATAAATACATGATAGAAAAAGAAATGTCATGCAAACATCAACCAAAGTAAAGTGGTTGTAGCAATATTATAGCAAACCACGTAGAGCTAAGAGGCAAGAAATGTTAGATGAAAAATATTTTACATTGATAAAAGAATCAATTCAATAAGCAAATACAAAAAATATTTTATAAACAACCAGTAACATAGCTACAAAAAATATAAGGCAGAATTTGACAGAATTAACAGGAGAAATACACAAATCTCCATCATATACAACATGAAACCCAATCACTACAGAAGCTGCAGACTTTTTCAATGCAAAGGTAACAATTACCAAAATAGACAATACATTGGACCACAAAGCAAGCTTCAGAAAATTTTTAAAAACTGAAATCATAGGAAGGGAAAGAATCAAGCACTTAACCTGCTTTTTCGGTATAAACTGTATCACTGCATAATTCTATAGTAGATAAGGGAAAGCATCTCTTTAAAAATGTATTCTAACTAACAAAAGAATTTAATTCTGCCATTCCTTTGGGTTGTTATTTGCATGACATATGTTTGCTATCCTTTTAATTTTAAACTCTATGGCACCTTTCAATATATAACATGTCTGGTGTACATAGTATTATAGTTGGGTCTTTAATAATTTAATAGTTTGACAGTATATGCCTTTTGACTGGATTATTAAATCCATTCACACTTAATATTATTGATACAGCTGTGTATACATCTGCCATTTTACTTTATGCATTCTATGTGTCTCTTATTTATTCTTCTATTACCCCCTTACTCTTTTCTTTTGCATGAAATCAATATATTCCAATGTGACATTTTAATTCCTTTAATGATTTTTTTTAATGATTTATTTTTGGAGCTATTTTCTTAGTGGTTGTTCTAGGGTTTACACCGCATATCTTACCAAATCAACTTCTGATTTATAGTAACACAGAAACATTACTTCTATACAGTTCTGTTGTCTCTTCTTTTTTGTGCTATTATTCTTAGCCATGTTACCCATATATTTTTTAATTTTTATTTTTTTTTTACTGTTTATTTATTTTTGAGAGAGAGAGAAAGCGCATGTATGCAAGCGAGAGAGTGGGCAGAGAGAGAAAGGAGACACAGAATCCAAAGCAGGCTCCAGGCTCTGAGCTGTCAGCACAAAGCCTGATGAGGGGCTCAAACTCACAAACCGTGAGACCATGACCTGAGCCGAAGTCAGATGCTTAACTGACTGAGCCACCCAGGAGCGCCCCCCGCCCCATATATTTTTGTGTGAACAAAAAGATATACATACACATACATATATAAAATCCAACAATACACTGGTATAATTAATATGTTGCATAGTTTATGTCTATTAGAAAAGCTGAGAAAAGAAAGTGGACAAGTACATGTAGACAAGAGTTTGTTGTATTAACATTCTTGTTATTTTTGATTCTTCAATTTTGTTCTTGTGGATTTGAGATACCATTTGGTATTAAATACTTACATCAATGCAGCTTTGCTTCAAACCACTTTCTTTGTGCTGTTATTGTCAAATATATTACATTTCTACATTATAGACTCAACAAAAGTTACCTATGTATTCTTTTATACAACTGCTCTTAAAATTAGTTGAGGGGTGCCTGGGTGGCTCAGTCAGTTAAGCACCTGACTTTGGCTCACGTCACAATCTCATGGTTAATGGGTTTGAGCCCCACATAGGGCTCTGTGCTGATAGCTCAGAGCTTGGAGGCTGCTTTGGATTCTGTGTCTCCCTCTCTCTCTGACCCTCCCCTGTTCACGCTCTCTCTCTCAAAAATAAATAAACATTAAAATAATTAAAAATAATTAGTTGAGAGGAAAGGACAAGAAATACATATTTATACTTTTATAAATACATAATTACTTTTACCAGTGCTCTTTTATTGAGTGTGTGGATTTAAATTGCTGTCCATGGTCACTTGCTTTTTAAGCCTGAAGAATTTTCTTTAGTATTTCTTATAAGATGGATCTGCTAGCAACAAATCCTCTCACAGTTTTTGTTCCTCTGGGAATGTGTTTCTTTCATCTTCAATTCTAAGAGATAGTTTCCCTGGATATAACATCTTGGTTTGTTGACAGTTTTTTTCTTTCACTAATTTGAATATGTCATCCTACTGCCTTCTGCCTTCTTTTATTGATGATAAGTCAGATGTTAATTTTATTGGGGCTCACTTGTATGTGATGAGTCATTTTGTTTATATTGCTTTAAAAGTTTTTGTCTTTTAGCACTTTTACCATGATATATGGTGTGAAATGTTTGTGTCCCACAAAAATTCATAATTTGAAACCATAATCCCAATGTGATGGTATTTGCAAGTGGGTCCTTTAGGAGGTGATTAGGTTATGAGGGTGGAGTCTTTACGAATGAGACTAGTGCCCTTAGAAGAAGAGGCCAGGGAACTAACTAGCTTTTTTTTTGTGGCATGTGAGGATACTAGAAGTCAGCTGTCTGCAACCCACTGAGGGTCCTCACAAGAACCTGACCATGCTGGCATACTGATTTCAGACTTCCAGCCTCCAGAAATGCGAGAAAAAACATTCTACTGTTTATGAGACACCCAGTCTATGGTACTATGCTATAGCAGCTTACACTGACTAAAATCGTGTGTCTAGGTGTGGATATCTTTGAGTTTATCCTATCTGGAATTGAAGGTGTTTCTTGGATGTATAATGTTTGTAATCAAATTTGGCAAGTTTTCAGCCATTATTTCTTGTAAGGTTTTTTTTGGTGCTCTTTTCTGTTCTTTTATTCCCGTTATCTATATGCTGGTATGCTTAATGATGTTCTGCATTTCTCTGAGACTGTTCATTTTTCTTCATTCTTTTTTCCTCTCTGGTCTTCAGCTTTTATAATCCCTACTGATCTATCTTTAAGTCTGCTGATTCTTTCTTCTGCCAACTCAGTGCTATTGTTGCACAAACCCCACTGGAGAATCCTCCGTTTCAGTTATTATACTTGCAGTTCTAGAATTTGCCTTAGCCTTTTAAAAAATAAAATTTATATTTCTATTGTTAGTCTCTATTTGATGAAATATTGTCATCATGGCTTTTTTTCTTTCCGTATGGTTTCCTATAGGTTTTCTTTTTTTTTTTTTTTAGCATATTTAGAAATCTGTTAAATTCAATATCTACAGCTTCTCACAGGCAGTTGTCTGCTTTGTTTCACAATCTCCTATTCTTTGCATGTCTTGCAATCTATGTTAAAAAATGAACATGCTGGAAAGAAGCCAGACCAAGATGGTAGCATATGAAGATCATGAAGTCACCTCTCCCATGGACATACCAAACCTACAGCTACATATGAATCACCTAAAGATTCTGAAAACTAGATGAACTACTTCTCCACAACAAAGGGTAAAAGGACAACACTCAGACAGGTAGGAGAGGCAGAGACATGATCTGGCTAAAAATCCCACCACAGGTATGGTGACACACAAAAGGAGGGATCTTGTCAGTCTGGTATTTCTCTCAGAGGAGTAAGGGGCTAGTGCCCCACATCAGTCACCCCAACTCTTGGGATCTGCACCAGAAAGATGAGTTCCCCAAAACATCTGCTTAGAACACCAAAAGGGCAGATATCAAGGTACTTAACTGGCTATAGGAAATGGAAATTCTCTTTTTAATGGGCTTGTGTATAGTCTCACTTACCCCAGGATCCAGCACAAAAGCACCAACTTGAAAAGTACCTACATTATATGTGAACAATCAGGCCTTGCTGATCTGGGGGTATTCTGAGGCAAAGGACAGTTGGGATTCTCTCTGGAGACTAAGGCATGGGCAAATGCCATTTGTGCACTCTAAAACCTACCCTGTTAGCATAGGTAGGTGCACTCAGATGTGGCACTACCACAGGGGTTGCAGTGATCCCCCACTTCCTGACTGAGGCAGGCAAGTGTGAATGGTCACAGCATTCTCTGGCCCCCTTACTAAGAAAGTCAATGGTCACAGGTGGTGGCAACACTCGCTCATACCCCAGCAGGAGCTGATGAGTAAATGGTCATGTCACTCTCCCACCGCCAACCCAGGGCCATGGTGTATGCACAGATAGGGCACTCTCCTGCAGCACTGCCGAAGGCCACAGGCATACTCAGTCAAGATATTTTCCCACTGCCTTTCAGAAGCTGGAGTGTGTGCCCCATATCTTATACTCTCAACTGCCCTGCTAAAGCCAGTGGGTGCACACAAAGCACAAAGGAAATGCCCCTTGTTCATCTGGTCCTGGTAGTCAAGGGGGTTGGTGTTCCTGAGCTCAGAGGCACAACAGGAATTAGAAAATCAGTTCTCAACAAGAAAACATCCCTAGAGCACTCCACAGACAACAGATTGAAACATACCCCCACCTTCTTGTGAAAAAGGCCTATATACTTATATTGAATGTTTAGCCTAAAGGACAGGCTCCAGGTTTCCCACACATCTATGAGCTATGAATGCACTTTCAAGGAGTGTAAACAAGGAGACACCATCCTTGTAGCCCCCAGTCTCACTACAGTTTGAGGAGATTTCTCAGAAAGGAGCTCTACAACTACCCTGATTGTTGCAACAGTTGCTCAGAGTACACCTCCAGATCTTTTGGTATGGAGGTGAGCAGAGTTTATTATTGTGGCCCTCCCGGACTGTATATATTGCATGCTTTAAAAGCTGCTGCTTGAGGGTCTGGCTTCTGCTTTGCCTGAAACTAGGTGCTAAATGCGATTCCTCCTCTTGGAACACTGACAGGTATTGAAAGATCCTCAACAATGAGGGCATATAAAAAATAAACCAGTATATTTAGACAATCACAAAGGTTCAAAAGATAACCAAGAACAAGTGCAAGGGTGAATGAAAAGGCTCATCATCTACACAAGGCCATACCTTCAAGACTGAGAGGAGGTAGCTGTTTTGCCTAATACATAAAAACAAACAGAGAGGTAAGCAAAATGAACAGAAAAATATTTTCCAAACATGAGAACAATACAAAATCTCAAGAAAAGGCCTTAATGATATAGAGATAAATTATCTAATAAAGAAATCAAAATAATAGTCACAAAGATGCTCACTTAACTCTCAGGAGAAGAATGGAAGGGCATAGTGAAAACTTTAATAAAGACCTATATAATAAAAATATATGAAAGCAACAAACAAGACACAGAACTGAAGAATATAGTAACTGAAGTGAAAAATACATGAGGAACTCAACAGCCAACTGAATGAAATGAAGAAAGGATCAGTGAGCTGGAAGACAAAGCATTAGCACTCAACCAGGCAAAGGAGAACAAAAGAAAAAGGAATTTTATAAAATGAAGATAAGAGACTGATACAACAACATTAAGCATAATAACATTTGTGAAAGAGAACAGAGAGAAAGAGAGGAAGGGGCAGAATACAGATTTGAAGAAATAGTTGCTGAAAACTTCTCTAATGTGAAGAAGGAAACAGGCATCCATGTCCAGTAAGTCCAGAGAGTTAAAAAAAAAAAAAAAGGACCCAAAGAGATCCACACCAAGAAATATTAAAATATAAAAGTTAAAGATCAAGAGAGAATCTTAAAAGCAGCAAGAGAAAAGCAGCTTAAATACAGGGGACACCCAATAAAGCTATCAGCAATTTTTGCATGCAAAATTTTGCAGGCCAGAAGAAAGTGGCATGATGTATTCGAAGTCCTGACAGGAAAAATTCCAACTAAGAAACCTCCACCTTGCAAGATTATCATTCAGAATTGAAGGGGAGATAAAGAATTTTTCAGATAAGCAAAAGCTAAAGGAGTTCATCACCAATACACTGGCCTTACAAGAAAGATTAAAGGGACTTTTTTAAAAGGAAAAGAAATGGCACTAAATAATAACAAGAAACATATGAAAGTACAAATCTCACCAGAAAAGGTAACTATATAGCAAAGATGGTAGATAATTCACTAATGAAGTTACTATGAAGGCTAAAAAACAAATTAGTAAAATTAAACTACAATAATTAGTTAAGAGATAAATAAAAAGAGCTAAAATGTAACCTCAAAACCATAAAACATAGGGGGAAGTTGTAAAAATGTAGTTTTATAATGTGTTCAAATTTAAGTTGCTAAATAGACAGTTCTATTCATAGGATGTTATATGTGAACCTCTCAGTAACCACAAAGCAAAACTTTATAGTAAATACACAAAAGATAATATAAAATAAATCTAAACATAACACTAAAGAAAGACAACATACCAAAAGAAAGAAGAAACAGAGAGGAACTACAAAAACAGCCAGAAGACAATGAATAAACTGGCATTAAGTATACATCTATTAATAATTAAGTGTAAATGGACTAAATGCTCCCATCAAAAGACAAAGAGTGACTGAATGGACAAAAAATAGACTCATCTACATACTTCTTCCTACAAGACACTCCTTTCAGAAGTAAGGACACATACTGACTGAAAGTGAAGGGACGGAAAAAGATATTTTATGAAAATGCAAATGAAAATAATGTAGCTATATTTATTTCAGACAAAATAGATTTTAAATAGACATTTAAAATTTAATTTTAAATTTAAAAAAAAATTTAAATTTTAAATTTAAAAAAAAAATTTAAATTTTAAAAACCATTTAAATTTTAAAAGACAAAGAAGGGCATTACATAGTGATAATGCAGCAAGTAGATATAACATTTATAAATATATAAGCACCCAGCACAGAAGCACCAAAATAATATAGCATTATTAGCAGACCTAAAGGGGGAAATCAACAGCAATGCGATAATAGTAGAGGACTTTTAACACCCTACTTATCTCTATAGACAAGTCACCCTGACAGAAAATCATAAGGAAGCATCAGCCTTAAACAACATATTAGATCAGATGGACTTAATGGTTATATATAGAACGCTCCATCTAAAAGTAGCAAATACACAATCTTCTCAAGTGCACATAAAACATTCTCCAGTATACTCCACATGTTAGGTCAGAAAACAAATCTCAATAAATTCAAGAAGATTGAAATCATACAAAGCATCTTTTCCTCCCAGAATGATATGAAACCAGAAATCAATTACAAGAAGGAAATTGGAGAAAAATCATAAATACATGGAGATTAAACAACATAGTACTAAACAACCAATGGATAATCAAAGAAATCAAAAGAGAAATTTAAAAAACCTAGAAAAATGAAAACATAAATATTAAATACCAAAATCTACTGCATGCAGCAAAACCAGTTGTAAGAGAGACCTTAATATAGCAATACAATCCTACCTGAGAAAACCAGAAAAATCTCAATCTAAATTTACACATAAACTAAATAAAGCAGAACAAACCAAGCCCAAAGGTAGTAGGAGTAAGGATATAATATATATCAGATTGAGATAAATGAAGACTAAAAAGACAATAGAAAAGGTCAATGAAATTAAGAGGTGTTTTTTTGAAAAGATAAACAAAACTGATAAAATTTTAGCTAGATTCACTCAGAAGAGAGTGGGCTCAAATAAATAAAATCAGAAATGAAGAAGACAAGTTACAACTGATACCGCAGAACCAGACAGGATCATAAGAGACTACTGCAAAAAATTACATGCCAACAAACTGGATAAAAATGATAAATGCCTAGATATATACAATCTTGTAAGACTGAATCAGCAAGAAAAAGAAAACATAAATAAAGTAATTACTAGAAAGGAGATTGAATCAGTATTCAAAAACATCCCCCCAAATAAAAGTTTAAGACCATATAGCTTCACTAGTGAATTCTATCAAACATTCAAAAATGATTTAATATCTATCTTTCTCAAACACCTCCAAAAAACTTAACAGGAAGAAAAGCTTCCAAACTCATTTTACAAGGCTGGGAGTAATTACCCTGACACAAAAACCAGACAAGGACACTACCAAAAAAAAAAAAAATTTTTTATATATATATATATATATATATATATATATATATATATATATATCCCAATATTCCTTGATAAACAGAAACGCAAAAATCTTCAACAAACTATTAGCAAACTGAATTCAGAAATGCATTAAAAAGATCATACACCATGATCAAGAAGGCTTTATTCAAGGGATGCAAGAATAATTCAACATTCACAAATCAATCAACATTATCAGCACATTAACAAAACAAAAGATAAAAATCATAAGATCATCTCAATAGATGTAGAAAAAGCATTTAACAAAATACAATCTTCAGTTATGATGAAAACTCTTGAACAAAGTGGGTATAAAGGGTACATACCTCAACATAATAAAGGCCATATAGGTCACACTTATAGCTAATATCATACTCAACAATGAAAAGCTGAAAACATTTTATCTAAGATCAAGAGAAAGATGTCCACTCTCACCAGTTTTATTCAATATAGTATTAGAAGTCTTAGCCATAGCAATTAGGTAAGAAAAGAAATAAAAGGCACCCAAATTGAAAAGAAGCAGAACTATCACTATTTTCATATGACATAGTACTATATAGATAGAAACCCTAAATACTGCACCAAAAAATTATTAGAAAAAATTCGGTAAAGCTGTAGGATATGAAATTATTATGTAAAAATCTGTTAAATTCCTAAACTCTAATAATGAATTATCACAAAGAGAAATCAAAAAAAGAATTCCCATACAGTTCCAGTCAAAAGAATAAAATACCTAGGAATAAATTTACCCGAAGAAGTGAAAGACCTTCAAACTGACAAACAGAAGAAACTGATGAAAGAAACTGAACAAGTCACAAAGAAATGGAAAAATATCCCATGCTCGTTGACTGGAAGAACAAATATTGTTAAGATGTCTGTACTATCCAAAGCAATCCTCACATTTAATGCAATCCCTATCAAAACACCAACAGCATTTTTCACAAAGCTACACCAAACAATCCTAAAATATGTATGGAACCACAAAAGACCCTGAATCGCCAAAGCAATCTTGAAAAAGAAAAGCAAAGCTGTAGTAATCAAGACATTACTAAATGGGAGACAGGAATCCATAAACATCCTAGAGGAGAAAACAGGCAGTAACCTCTTTGACATCAGCTGTAGCAACTTCTTACTAGACATGTCTCCTGAGGCAAGGGAAACAAAAGCAAAAATGAACTAGTAGCACTTCCTCAAGATGAAAAGCTTCTGCACAGCAAAGGAAACAATAAAACTAAAAGGCAACCTGCACAATGGGAGAAGATATTTGCAAATGACATATCTGATAAACGGATGGTATCTAAAATATATAAAAAAATTATAAAATCAACACCAAAAAAAACAAATAATCCAGTTAAAAAATGGGCAGAAGACAGGGATAGATATTTTTCCAAAGACTACAAACAGATGGCTAACAGACACATGAAAAGATACTCAACATCACTCATCTTCAGGGAAATACAAATCAAAACCATAATGAGGTATTACCTCAACCCTGTCAGAAAGGCTAAAATTGAGTTAACTTTTGTATAAGGTGTGAGATTTAGGTTGAGGTGTTTTTTTGGAGGGTGGGGAGCAGTTATGGATTCCAATTGTTCCAGCATCATTTCTTGAAAAGGTTATTCATTGAACTGGTTTTGCAGATTTATTAAAAATCTGTTGAACATATTTGTGTTAGTCTACTTATGGGTTGTCTATTCTGTTTCATGTATTTTTTTTTTCTGCCAACACTACACTGTCTTGATTACTGTAACTAACAGTAAACTTTACCATTGGATAGAGCTAGTCCTTCCACTTTGTCCTTTTGCAAAATTATTTTAACTGTTCTAGGACTTAGGTTTTTCTGTATAATTTTAGAATAAACTAATATGATTGTATATCTACAAAAAAACCTTGTTGGGTTTTTGATAGGAATTGCATAAACCTGTATATCAATATGGGGAGAAATGACATCTTTAGTGTGTTCAGTCTCCCAACCCATGAACATGGCATGTCTGTCCATTTCTTTAAGTGTCCCTTTATTTTGTTAACGTTTTGTAGTTTTCAGCATACAGATTAACATATGTGTGTTGATTGGGGTTTTTGTGTGTGTGTGACTGTTGATCTTACATTCCTCAAATTAACTGAATTGACTTATTACAGTTGTAGGAATTTTTCTGTAGATACCTTTTTCTATGTAGACAATCATACAATTTGCTAAAAGAGAGTGTTGTTTCTTACTTTCCAATCTTTGTCCCTTTTAATACTTTTCTTGCCTTATTGTGCTGCTTAGAACTTCTAATACTCAGTTGAAAAAAGTAGCGAGAGTTGACAACTTTGCTTTTTGTTCCAGGAGGAGAGCATTTGTTTTTTTCACCATTAAGTATGTTGTTAAGTGGTAAGTTTTTTTGTAGATGCTATTTATCAAGTTCAGAAGTTCCCCTCTATTCTTAGTTTACTGAAAGTTTTTATCAGGAATGGATTTTAGATTTTATCACTTTTTTTGCATCAATATATATAATCATATAATCTTTCTTTAGCTTGTTGATATGGCGGATTAGATTGATTGCTTTTCCAGTGTTGAACAAGTTTTGCATACCTCAAATAAATCTTATTTGGTAGTGATCTATAATTTTTTTTTTCAACGTTTATTTTATTTTTGGGACAGAGAGAGACAGAGCATGAACGGGGGAGGGGCAGAGAGAGAGGGAGACACAGAATCGGAAACAGGCTCCAGGCTCTGAGCCATCAGCCCAGAGCCTGACGCGGGGCTCGAACTCACGGACCGCGAGATCGTGACCTGGCTGAAGTCGGACGCTTAACTGACTGCGCCACCCAGGCGCCCCTATAATTTTTTTATACATTATTGGATTTGATTTGGTAATATTTGGTAGATTTTAAGTTCATGATAGATATTGGTCTGTAGTTCATTTTTTGCACTGTTTTCCTGATTTTGTTATCAGGAAAATACTAGCCTCATAAAATAAGGTGAGAAGTATTTCCTCCCCTTCTATTTTCTGGAAAAGACTAAAATTGATGTCAATTCTTCTCTAATATTTGGTAAAGCTCTCCAGTGAAACATCTTGACCTGGATATTTCTTTTTTAGATTTTTCATGGTGAATTTAATTTCATTAATGGTTGTAAGACTACAAAGACTGTCTATTCATCTTTCTTCATGTTGGTAGTTTGTGGGTTTTGAGGAAGTGGTCTATTTCTGCTAAGATGCCCAATTTATAAGTATAAAGTTTTTCACAGTATTCTCTAATTATCCACTTAATTGATGGAAGATTTGTAGTGGTAGTCTTTGTTCAATCCTGGTATCAGTTTTATCTTTGTTAGTCTACTGTGTATCAACTTTACTGAGCTTTTAAAAGAACTCTTTATTCTGTTGATTTTTCTCCATTGTTTTACTGTTTTCCAATTCACTGTTAAGAATTCTTGAGTATTTCCTGTCTTCTTGCTTTGACAATATTTGGCTTATCTTTTTCTAGTTTTTTTTTTTGAGAAAGAAACATGGATTATGGACTTTAGAAATTTCCTCTTCTGTAAAAATTAATGCATTCATGGTATATCTTTTTTTAACTTTTTATTTTCAACCTACCTATGTCATTGTTTTTCAAATGAATTTCTTGAGGATAACATCAATTTCTACCTTTTTCATTGGTATATTTAAATTATTTATATTTAAGGTAATTACATCTTAGTACCAAAATGTGCCATTTTATTATTTGTCCTCTTTCTCATACCTTATTGGGGATTACTTGAACAAACTTTAAGATTCTATCTTAATTTACAGTGTATTTGAGTACAGTGTTTTGTACATTGCTTTTTAGTGGTTGGTTTGAGTGGATGCTTTGTATATTATAATAAATATAACTTATCTCAATCTACTGGTATTGACATTTATCATTTGAAATGAAATGCACAAAATTTACTTCCACTTAGTCTCCCTTTACCTTCCCACATTTAAATATGATTGTATTCATTTACTCTACATGCACTGTGCACATCATATAGTTTTAAACTTTTTGCTTCAATCTTCACATATGATTTAAGAAAACTATAAGATAGCTTGCTATATTTATCCATTCGGCTGTTCTTTCCTTTTTTAAAAATTGCAAGCCTTTTTCTGTCATTTCCTTTTCCTCTCTTTTTTAAGTTTTTTCCATTTCCTTTTTTTTCATTTCTTTTCTAATTCTCTTTAGAGATTTTATTTAGCCATTTTTACAGGGTACTTTATCTAGTGACAAATTCCTTCAGTTTTCTTTTGTCTGAGTGTGTCCTTATTTCCCTTTCATTTCTGAAGAATAACTTCACTGTATATGGAGTTTGTGATTGGTAGTTCTTTCTTTCAGCACTTGAAAAATGTTGTTCCACTTCCTTCTGGCACAACTGCTCCCTGCCTCCCTCCTCCAATCAGCCATTTATATTAGTGATTGTACTTTTCAGTTCCGTAATTAACATTTTGTTCCTTTTTGTCATTTCTATTTTCTTTATTTGTTTCAAGAAAATTAGTAATTGCTTGTTGAAGCATTTTTATGATAAGTTCTTTGAAATCTTTGTCAGATAATTCTAAGGTCTGATTCATCTTTGTGTTGGTGTCTATTGACTATTTTTTTCCACTGAGGTTGTGATTTTTCCTGCTCTTGGTATGATGAGTGATTTTTTTACTATACCCAGGGCATTCTGGATATTATGAGACTCTACATCTTATTTAATCTTTTTTTTTTTTTTTAAGCAGATGTCTCTTTGTTGTAGTGTGGTATGAGGGCTATATGAATATATATGTGCAGCTTCTTGCTGGGTCCCACTGACACCTCTCTGGCAAAACTGAGGCACTGCTTCATACTGCTTCATTAAAGACAGTAGGGTAGAAGTTTAGGTCCTCTCTTGGCCCTGCTGAAACCTTTTTGGCCAAAGTGGGGCATCACCTTCCTCCACATTATTGAAAGTAAGAGTTATGTGTTCAGCTCCCTGCTGGGCCCTGCTGATACCAAAAGGGCAAGTAGAAGATTAACTTGTACTGAGAATGAAGTATCAATTATTTCCATCTCATTCAGTCTTATTGATGCAGACAGGGATGGAGTTACATTTCTCTTATAGGCCTCAGTGACACAGGAAAGGGAAGGTAAAGCAGAGTGGTGAGTAGTTCCACCTTGTGCTGTCTCTTTAGCCTTATTGCTGCTGGGTGGGGGTGGAGACTTGGCTCATCATTGGACTCCACTAACAATATCCTGCTGTAGGAAGCAGAACACAGCCTGTTTCCGCTGGGCTGATGGAAAATCAACTACCCACTTGGCCTCACCTACAATATACTGGCAGGTAAATCAGAGCACTATCTGTTCTGTCATGTGGAAGACTGAACAGCTCAGCCTTGCCAACAAACACTACCAGGGGAGAAATTCAAAGCTTTGCCATCTGCTTTTAGGGGTAGCAGGGGGTGAGGTGGAAGATCAGCTTCCTGCTTGGCTTTGCTAAAACCATGGGGGAACTAAGTAGTTTCCCCACTAGTGTTTGGCTGGAGTAGGGTGAGTATTAACAAAGGCTTTTGTTCTGTTAGTCCACCCTTGTCCTGGGTCCTTTGGCTTGAGGAGACAGACCTTTGTAGTTTTTTTTTTGTTTGTTTTGTCTGTACCTGTGGGTATTTCCAGGTTAGAGGCTTCATCAGTGTTCTGTTCAGTTTAAATAGGAGGCAAAAAGGAGGCTAACTCACTGCTGTATCATTCCTCAAGTCCTGAAGACCTTATAAAGTCTGGTTTCTTCTTCCTACCCTTGAGAGTCTTTCTATGCTTGTTTATTTTGTAATGTCCAGGCGTTTTCAGTTATAAAAGAAAACATCTGGGAAGAATAGGGCTACTATATCTTGGCTAGAACCAGAAGTCTCATCAGTAGGAATACCTTTGAAATTTGATAAACTTATCGTAGTATTATCTGGAGTAATTAATACATGAACCAACAGAATAACAAACACCCCTCCCCATCCACAAACATTTCCTATTATGTTTTAAAAGCACTATAACCACAACAGTGTGGTGCTAGCAGTGGAACTGGTAAATAAATGGGATGAAACAAAAGTTCAGGAAAAGACAGACTTGTGTATGTATATGTGTGTACCCAGGCATATGAAAATTCAGTATATGATAAATGAGGCAACTCAAACAAGTAGTGGACAAGATGGCTTTTGCAATAAATTGGGCTGGGAAAATAAAAAATATATTTGAAAATATTTTGTAAGTTTAGTCATCCCATATATAAAAATTTATACCGATATAAATTACAGATAAAGAATATTTAAATATTTCTATTTAAATATTTCTATTTAAATATTTCTATTTAAAATAAATACACCCAAGGTGGTAGTATATTTAAATATTTCTATTTAAATATTTCTATTTAAATATTTCTATTT